>NC_062998.1:9644176-9944176 GCF_023078275.1 Leguminivora glycinivorella | reverse complement strand
TGGTCACACCTCGGACACTGGCGATCAAATATATGAAAGAGGCGCGTTCCTAGCACACATTCTAAGCTCGTGTAGGTGAACGCGTACCATGCTTGTGTGAGTGAGATGTGACAGGTCGACTGTTGGCGTTTTTGACAGGCGGTAACTGTGAGGTAACCGAGAGGGGGTGGGCGGCACTTTCAGCGGGGAGCGGAAGTGGCCATACTGTACGATAGTACTCTTTATTATACTGTGGTATGGTGTTACTAGAATAATTCGAAAGTATTAAGTAAAAATAAAATATATGTGACATGGTTGTGAAGAATGATAAGAGGTGAACAGAAGTAAGCCTACACTGCATTATTCATCATCATATTTAAGTTGGTAGAATTATCATAAATTCTACCCGTTTTTTATTATTTTTGTTATGTAGATTGTGCAAAATGCGGCGACAAATATTTCAAAAGAGAGTAAGGTTTCAAGTTGGTCATTATTTTTATAATCAGCATTACCCAACAGGGACCGTATAAGTACCCTTAAAATAGGTTTTGTCTGACTATTTTGACATTGCTGACTGTCACTTTGACACAAAAGTCGTCATGGGTGTGGTCAAACAGGTTCTCGTGGGTGCTGATTCCAATAACCATTACAGCCAAAAAACTGTTTGATGACACCCATGAAAACTTTTAAGTCAATGTGACAGTCAGCTATGTCAAATTCTAAATTGATCATTAATTTAGGAATCAGCACCCCCGCAAACTTATTTGACGACACACCAGACGACTTTTGTGTCGAAGTGACAGTCATCAATGTCAGATTTCAAATTAGTCATTAATTATGGAATCAGTCGGGGGTACTGAAAACCTATCTGACGACACCTATTACGACTTTTGTGTCAAAGTGACAGTCAGTAATATCAGATTCCAAATTGGTCATTAATTTTGAAATCAGCACCCCTGGAAACATATTTTATAATGTCTGGGACATTGCTAAGAAATATTACCAAACTATTTTAAGTACCTAATATCCTATTACCTTTACTTAATAACCAAGTTTCAAAAACAAATAAGTAGTTGGATTTATATGAGCCTGTAATATCGTGACTAAATTGGACCTGAAAAGAAAAGGTTATGAACCCCATCTACGGGACATATGCCGGTCTTGCCTTATAAATGGAAAAATGCTTATATGTTCAAAATTTCAACGTTATTTTATTAATTATCTAGCACATTCTGCCCGGTTATTGCGTAAAATAACAATGATCATGATTTTGGAACCTAGTCTCATATGAAATTACGCGACAACAAGCACTAGACGGTCTTTCCGGTACTCATCGCGGGAGGACGGTCAACCCGCCGAGCCTTAAAAAATGTGATTTTTATCACTTAAAAGTACCTTATTTCACCAAAATGTTGTAAAAACTTTGTAAAACATAATATTTGCTATCCCGTAGGACCATGCGCATTACGCCAGACTACATTAATTATAGAGTTTTATCCACTGAAACTTTATTTCAAATAAACTATACCGGTCTTGCCCGCACTGACCTTATAAAAGAATGAGTACCTTACTTATCGATTCTTTCTTACTTGTCTATTTTTTTTTAAACAACAAAATAAATGATTTATGTCCTAATGAAATATTCATTTTGGTCAAACTTTTACATGTACCTGACAGTGCGTATTTCATTGTAATGGACATATAATTAATACATTATCTCCGTTGAATTTCGTAGAATTTGCTCATTGATTATTTACGACTGTTACTCTTATTTTGTAAACATTTCTGATTCACCAGAATATAGTTTATCAGTGAATAAATAGATTGCTTCTTGATTTATCAAGCATCGGCCACGTACTTAACAAAAACAACAACGATACAAATATACGTACGTTAGGTAATTTCTAAATGGCCATTAATTTTCCAACAGATCTATAAACGTGGCGAGCAAGCGCTCCGCGAATGTGTGCAAATGATTCCTCGCCTATACGTGAACAGTTAAGATGCATAATCGCACGATGGACGCAGTGCAGTCTATTGTGATTAGTTAATTTGACAAGGGTTCATGCGCATAACGATGTAGTTGGACATGGGACCTTTTGTTCAGACACGGCTGTATTGTTGCGGGCGACGGTAGTTTACGAGGTCTTTCACCGTTGCATTATATAGGTCAGTCAGATTAGCCGCGGTCCCTGCACTGTGTACCAAGCTAATGGCTATTGTTGTACTCGATGTATCACCTGAAAAAGGACTACATAACCTTTGCCGCGCGTGCGTGGACCTACGGTTTTGCGATTTGTTACTTATTTGTCGAAATGTATGGGTTATGCTTTATTTGTTTATGTTAGTGGGAAAAACTTCTGGTGTCTACACTATTTTGGCCGTGGATTACTTTAATAGTGTTTCATCAGATATTTTTATATTGCGTATTCCAAATCTAGTCGACTGTGTAAATATTTACATGGTTAATTAATTACACTTATTCCTTTTTATTACAGATTTATTTTGTAGCATTACTTGATTATGTATAACATATATGTATACGAGCTTTGTTACTCGTTCTACTTATCAAGAAAGTTTATCGCTACTTATACGAGAAGGCTCATTACATCGGCGAAGTACGCCGATATCGTGTTCGTTCCCTTCGACCTAGTTTTGCATATTTCGATAACTTTAAAATGCTTTCTAATGGATTGCTATTCTTGTTTTAGCGCAATGTATAAGCGCTAAGCGGATTTATTATGTACTTGTTGACAAATGTCAAAAGTTGTAGACAATTTGCCAGTTGATTGAAACGTTGCGGTTTGACACAACTTGCGTTTCTAAAATTACTTGTAAATTACCAAAATAAAAAATATAAAAAAAAGAAATTCAGATGCTGATAAAATTCTCTTTCATTTGATATGTAACACAATATAGTTTTAATAACTTTGATTTTTAATTTTCAATTTTACCTCCCAAAAGTGACCCCTGTGATTAAATTTCATTTAATTAAATTACATGTCCGTCTTTGGGCCACAGGTTTACATACGTGTGCCAAATTTCAAGTAAATCGGTCCAGTAGTTTTGGAGAAATCGGCTGTGACAGAGGGACAGACAGACACGCGAGTGATCCTATAAGGGTTCCGTTTTTCCTCTTTGAGGTACGGAACCCTGAAAACAAAATAATTCGGCCCACGATGTAATGAAAACATACTCTCGTTAAACGCTCGTTTTGACTGTCATCGCAACGACGATTACAGTGCATTGCTGCCGTGACTTTTAAAAAAAATTCATGATGGGGTGAAAATTAAGAGTAACTCAAAAACACCCTCAATTAATGATAACGCTAATGAATTCTATGCCTGGTTTCATGTATCGCCCGTATTACGTTTACGCGCTGCATTGATACGTATAATAATGGCAAAATATTTAATTTGTGTACATCGTTTGCATTTTCTATTTATGCCATGACCTGATTTTGTGTACCTCTCGATAGATTAAATCATCCGTTATAATCCGTATGTATTAGTATGTGAACTTTTTAATTTTGTTGCGAGCTCAATTTAATCCGATATAGGTCATATAGGTCGTCCTTGTTTTACGTCAAATTGTAAATCAAAGTAGAATGTTTCTATCTTTTTATCATAACATAGCGCCGGCCTTTAGAAAGTACTCTGAGATGATTATAACAAGGGTTGACATTTTAAGTTCCTATTGTCTGCTAATCAAATACAGGAAATTGAAATAGCAAAATATTTTTATATTTTTGGTTACTTCCTAACTAAACTTAAATAGTTTAAAGTAGAAGCTTCTTTATTTATTTATGGGACGAATAAAACAGAACTCGTCGGTTGTTTTAGATTCTCAACAAGTTTGAAACTGAAGAAAATTCTGCGTTCTATGCGTTGTTAAATGCAAATTGACTGAGATTTGTTTTTGGAATTGTAGAAATTGTCTTGAAAGGGTAGGACCAGGATATAGACCGTGACTACCTTTTTGATTTTTAATGAGATCCCGATGATCATGGTCAATATAAGTCTTGAATGGTATATTTTTAATAGCTATTGTAACTAAAATTCGTATCGGGTAGTGTGAGGTACGGTTGCAGAAAGTAATCAGATTGATTGTGGAAATACGAGAGGCCAGGCCCGCTCCAGTTTCGGAGGTCGCCGCCCGATCGTGAACTCTGCACTCGCTCGATTCCGGCCGGCACCTTTTCGCGGGTTACGTAACGTCTATCCTCACCTTTCGCGCTAAAATCACGCCTTTGGAATAGAATGTTCGTGGTTTTCTTAAAGGTTTTGCACCAAATACTTACCTTCGATTTTATAAAAACAATAGCTTTTAATTAATTTCGAAAATTGCGGAATACTCCATACAACTTCCACCACTATTTTAGGGAAGTGAGGGATTAGAAAGAGACAAAAAGTAGCATATGTCACTCTCCATCCCTTCAACTATCTACACTTAAAAAATCACGTTAATTCGTCGCTCCGTTTGGCCGTGATAGACGGACAAACAAGCAGACACTCACACTTTCCCATTTATAATATTAGTATGGATATTTTGCGTCAAATCAATTTTATTTATGAATTAAAATATATTTATAAAGACATCTAACTAGATAACCTTTCACATTGAAAACCATAATGCCCTTAGTCTGATTCCATAATTTCGTAGCTGCAAGTGGCGTATCTAGTAATTTACATAATGATATAACTAGCTTCCTGAATAAATTATCGTCTTAGTCGTCACAGCATTTTTGATTTCACCATTAAAGGGTAAATGCGGGCAGGTTGACTAGGAGTAATTTAGCATGGCAATATGCAATCTTTGAAGGCTTTAATCATTTTGAGCGCGTTACTCACGGTACATTACGTCGAAATAACACTTGAAATGTTTCGGTACATTTTAGATAATCTGAAAGCTATCACTACACCACTACGTCCACTACAAGGATGAGCAATTAAATATCTGTGGTCTACACGACATGCGACCCTGTTCCAGAGACCCTGTGTGGTTCCCAAAGTTCCAGTATCGCAGCCGCACGAGTCGCCGGGGTCAATGGCCGCGGCGTTATATAGGTCAGCCGAAGGCGCCTGCCCGTCTATATTATGTCAGCCTGGTGCTCGAACCGACGCCTTTGCCGAATTTACTCTCGAATAGATTAAACCTGTTCCGAAAACAGGTCTGAGTTGCCGGTTCTTTGAAATTAAAATTACTATAGTGCACGAAAAGGGTTGAATGACAATAGTTTATTGTGTGGCTACAATATATATTTAAAATACCTAATCGGTGTTAGTTGGAGCGTCGGTACAGTATTCATTCATTATAGTTGTATGTTTAATAATTATTTGTGTATTTATCTGTCATGGTATGGCTTCCTACATCCGTTGTTAACCTTACGAATGCAAGTCTAATCAAAATAAATATTTATTAGTCTCGGTTCGTGGAACAGCTCGATCATAATGTGACTGCGGCATGTGCATATACCTACGCAGTGATGGAGTGCTATACATATATAGAATAGTATATTTATGAAAACCAGCCCAGTGAAACGAATAAGCGAAAATACACGTTTACCTGGATTCGTGATTCTGGAGAAGTGCTATTCAACATAATATAATATATATGTATTTATTATTTCCACTTTAATTTGTATTTCATTTCACAGCAATGTATATAATTATATTTATAATTATAAATTGTTTTCTCACCTTACTTTAAAATTACCTTAACCTATTTCTTCATTTATACACATTTCTTTATTTATTTAACTGTAACGTGATCTGGGTGCCGGCAGAATATCAGTGCCTCACTCGAAAGGGTGAAGCGTATAGCTGAGTCGGAACCCTTTTGTTTTTGCTGCAATGCACACAGTGTTGGTAAGCATTTTTTTAATGTTGTGTACGTAATTTTAAGTCAATTGTATGTTTTTTTTCTTCTTCTCTTTTTGTTGTTCTGTGTTGCATTTGTAATTGTGTGTTATTGCAGCATTCAAATAAAGCTTTTATCTATCTATCTATCTATCTATCTATAAATGTATAGTCCCAATTGGAACCCAAGGCAACTCTACAACCATGTCAAAATGACAAGCAGTAAGAGATTTCTTACAATCTGATTTATAACGTCACTATGACATAGTTCTACAGGTTCCAATTGGTTGACTGTACTTGAGAATGGGTCAGAAGACGTTAATTTTTAATTTCCTTAAATATAATCAAATGCAATCTTTAGCGGAACTTAGAATTCATTCGGTCCAGGTTTCATAATTAGGTAAGGTACAGCGGGGCATTTCTCGACTGGGGGGCAATTGTAACTAATCCATTTTTTCCATTATTACACTATGATGTTGAGTTCTACATGTATCCACTGAACACGCCTACCATATATATAACCGTTGGACACTCTATTTAATAATGCAAACATTGTAAAACATGGAAAAAAATGGACCAGTTACATTTGCCCCCCCAGTCGAGATTTGCCCCGCTGTACCTTACTTTAAATTAATGTATACTTACTGCTATCCTTCTACGTTTTTATCTCATGTTTCTGTTGGGCCTATACCCTGATTTGGGTCAAAGTGCTCTGTATTTAAGCTATCTGAAAAGGTATTGAAAGTGTTTTTGAAAAAACCTTCCAAAACGAACAATTGTATCGTATTAGTTTGCCACAAACACATATACAGACAAACGTAGTAGGTGGTTTTATTTTACAAAGACTTAATGACAGTGATAATTAGATACGGCTGCAGTACGCGGTATGCTGCCCCGCTGCGGTGCGGTGACATCGCAAATGCAAGGCTGACGCTTTTCCGGAAATAAACGACGGCTGTGTACTAATAAAAATAAAAATGACACGTGACTTGAACAAGAGTAATCGTTTGGCAGAATTAGACCTTAGGATCCAAAGATGGATTTAATAAGTGGTGTCACCAATAATTTTCATGTAAATTTTGAGGCGTGACTCCCAACTTTTCATGATATCTTTATCATGAAAATTATCACATGCAGGAGCCTGCAAGGAACGTCACGTATATGAAAGGACTGTTGTAACTAAAACGGATTTTCGTGGAATACGTAATATAACTTCATGCTTGTAAAGGCTTTTTTTTATAGGTATACAACTTTGAAATGGAATAAAACAAAGATGTTCTTTTGGAATTGACATGAAATTAACTTTATTCGACAGACAATTTTCTGGCATTATAATTTAAATATGACTTCTGGCATATAACCGCCACGGCTGGTTTGGACGTAGTCTAATCTGGAGGTCCAGTTTTCAATTACTTTTTCCAACATTTGTGGCCGTATATCGGCAAGAATGCGGCGAATGTTGTCCTCCAAGTGGTCAACGGTTTCGGGCTTATCGACGTCGACTAGCGACTTCACATCACACACAGAAAATACTCGAGTGGCGCTAAATCGCACGATCTTGGAGGCCAATTCACGGTTCCGAAACGTGAAATTTTGCGATCACCAAACATTTCCTTCAATAAGTTAATTGTGGCACGAGCTGTGTGGCATGTTGCCCCGTCTTGTTGAAACCACAGCTGCACATCATGATCGTTCAATGGTTGAACGAAAAAATCAGTAGTCATGGCCCTATAGCGGTCACCATTGACTGTAACGTTCTAGCCAGCATCGTTTTTAAAGAAGTACGGACCAATTTTTCCACCAGGCCATAAAGCACACCCTACTGTCAGTTTTTCTGGATGTAACGGTGTCTCAACATACGCTTGAGGATTATCATCACTCGAAATATGGCAGTTTTGTTTATTGACGTATCCATTCAACCAAAAATGAGCTTCATCGCTAAACAAAGTTCGCTTATGAAAATGGACGAAGTAAACGATACGTCTTTTGAACAGATCCATGATTTTCAAAATAAATTTTCATAATTGAAATGTTCAGGCGTCTGGCTTTAGTTTTGTATACTGTCATACTGTGTAATTTCTTTGTGTAAATAAATAAATAAATATACAGGGGAAGAAGTTACTGCCTTTTCTCTACATTTTAATTTATACGTGTGCGCTAGTTGTTAAAAGCCATGCAGAGTTAATTTGGTTGGACTTCACCTCATTTTGAAAATCAGCTCAAATTACGAGCCCGAATTCATGAACTTTCAATTAGGATAAGTGATGTATCGATCGGTACCGGGTGGGTACTTTTGCAATACCTTTAGTAAGTTAACCGTAGCTGGGAAACTACGTCAACCTAATTGTTCGGTAGGATATAGAGGTTCGAGAATCGATTTGATAATAACAGAGAGAATTGAATATTATAGAATTTATAGAGACTTACTGTCAAAGTAAACTGTGGCTGCAGTATACGCTTATTGCCATGTTTCGACACAGGGATAACATTTTCACCACACCAACGGGTAAAGGCTATCTTAATGCTTCCAAAATCGAATGACCAAGTTTCATTTTATTCACAAGAGTACAAAGCAAGCATACACATTTTAACTTGATGCCAAAGCTGGCTGGTAGAATGAATAATGATTTTGAATCATATATGTTAGAAAATCGATGAATTTCATTTAGTTCGATATTTTATTTTATTTTATTTTTATTTATTAAGGTCTGCCAACAGCGGTTACAATGGTACATTGTTAGGTATACATGCATTAGCATTTTAAGCTTATTGCACAACTAACTATAGGCAAACACCACTTATGTAATCTTAAGTTAAATTAACATTAAGTAGTTAAGAAAAAGAAACTGAAACATGCTGCAGTTTTACAATTTGAAAACATAACAATTGAAATTTTCCTGAGTTGTAACTAAAACTCCGCTCACCTTACTTATTTACTTACTTACTTGACTAACCAATACGAGTATAACTAACCCCCACCTTTAAATATACCCCGTAAATTTGGCCTTGTGATCGTCTAGCGTGAATAAGTAGAACCCTTCGACGTGAACCGCGATAACCTAGATCCTTTAATGAGTATCAGCTGTATTTTTGACTAATTTTTAAAATTTTATTTATTTATATTTTAAAGAAGAATAAAGGTTATTGTAGCATAATAATATAGTGTTATAGAAGAGTATTTTATCAGATTTAGGCCTAGAAAGTTATATGTGAGAAAATTAATGACGTAATGAAGAAATTTTAAAATAAAAGTTAGTGAGTGAAACATACATGAAATAAATATTAAAAATTATTTTGGAAAACAACCGCTACGCTCTATTAGTGATCCTGGCTTGGGTACGAACTTGCGTTGCGGAATAGGATCCTTAATCTCAATCAAACTGCTTTATTGAGAGTCCTATGCCAAGCCAGAAGGGCTATCTATCTACTAACTAACCCCCCTTTTATTTTGTTTCTTTTCCCCTAGCTAAACCCCCTTTTCCCCAATACTGCTAATAGACCATAACTTCTCGATCCTTCTAATGTATCATCAAGGCTCCGAGTAGTTGCTACCACTGAGAACGAAGTAAATAAGTCTAGTAACTCCTTGAAGCTTTTGACTTGTCATCAGTGGACGGCGCTCGCATGCCACTGGGCCCTATAACAAACTTATGCTTTTTATTCCAAAGTATAGTTTGTTTCCCTAACCAACTTGATAGAATTTACCTTGAAAAACTAGTTAGCAACACTCACTGGCTCGATGCTACACGAAGAATCAGAAATTGCTACCACAATTATTAATTTCACTCAAATAAATTAAGTAATAAGAGGTTTTATAAATTACCAGTTTTACCACATATATTAAGATAATAAACACCACATTTAAAGTCCATTTAAACCATATAAATAGTAGTAGTTAAATTATTTCTCCACAATACACGTTGACCAATTATATTCCAAGACCAATCATAAAAAAACTCTACTTTCATAGAAATAGTGTGTGACTTTACCCTATTCCTATCGTTTTCCCTACTCTAACATATCTGAAACACAGACCGTCACTTACCATAGATCTTGTGTTCAAAATATGCACAAGTGTATCCCTACCATAAGCTGTACAGTTCAGCCAGCGAAGCTGAGATAGGCAACCTATAGGCTTGTGTTCTTATCCCCCCCTCTGCTCTTGCCCGCGGGCTAGGGTAGCAGAGAGTAGATCGCCCTATCCGTGTATATATCCAGTATTCTAGGACACACCAGTACCAGCCACATGAGAGACCCAGCTGCGATCAACTTTACTTAGATGTGGATCGATCACAACCGAAATCCCCAGCAACCAACGCCAGCATGGACCAGAGCACCGAGTAAATAAATATATATATATATAGGACCCCAGCCTCAAATACTGCCGACTTCAGTGAGCAAGGATTACTCCTAATGCCTTTCGTCAATCGTGAAAGTCCTCACTTCCATCTAACAGTTGGACTCTTTGAGACCGGTGAGAAAATACGCTTTTGTAAGTATAGAAAAGCGTCCAAGCCCTCCACTTGGAACAAAAAGACCCCTAAACGCCTCTTATTTGACACCGTAAGGGAAGAAGCGCCTAGCCGGACAACAGTCTGTCACAAACAATGATCTGGCTTATAACTTTCACAAAATAACCCCATAGAAAATTACTAAATTCAATTTTACTGACCAACTAAACAAACGAGTGAAGTTTCCTTTACGTGCTATAATCTAAGCTTAGTTTTGCAAGAATTACTCCCTACAAAACCAAACACAGACTTATCTCCAAGCACCAGCCATACATCGACCCAGTCTTTGTATTGCTTGACGGCACTCATGAAACAAAGCACAGAAAACTTCACTATACACATTAATTTAAATGTAACACTACACTATAAATAGAACACTAAAATAACCCCACAACTGACAGTAAAGCAATTCCACCACAGGTCTAGGTTCAACTGTACGACGATATTGTCCCCGCACAATCAAACAGAGACACAATTTCAAAGTTTACAATCACTTAGAATAATTTCCAAGTAAAAACAAACAGAGAAATAATAGCAGAACAACTTCACTCACCAGTATAACACACGAAAGCCAGAGACACTGTTAGTCTTGTAGATATTTTAAGAATGACGCGCGTCGGCTCGCTCCGACCCTTTTATAGCCTTTAATCCAGACATAATACGGACTGCAGACGTTTTGCAGACAAAATGCAGATGTTTTACAGACATAATGCGGACTGCAGACGTTTTGCAGACACAATGCAGATGTTTTACAGACATAATGCGGACTGCAGACGTTTTGCAGACACAATACAGATGTTTTACAGACATAATGCGGACTGCAGACATACCGCAGACACAATATCGACATAATGAAAGCCATTAACTAATGCGCAGACATACCGCAGAACAACATCGACAGAAAGCCATTAACTTGCGCATACGAAAAAGATCATAACTGTTTTGTTTACTAAGCCGTATGCCTTAGGCATTATTGTCCAAGACAGCTCAGCACATACGTTTTTGCTTCTCAATAGTAACATCTGCATGACTGCACGTGTTCCAAAGTGATATAGGAATAATTTTATTGATACCTAGTTAAGCGACGAAGAGTTATGTATTGCGGTTAGTATAGGTATGCAGATATTTTTTTGTTAAAGGGTTTTAATTAGATTTGTAGATCAAATACGCAGTAAAATATCATTTTTGTTTCTAAATGCTACATTAAACACATCCAGAAAGTATACTACTAATCATTATGAACTTTTATGACCTGTGATTGAAATCAAGACATAATATCGGAACGTTACGCAGCTGACAACTGTCAGTGTCAGTATTCCGTCCATGTGAACGTAGTTTGTTGATAAATACGTTTTTCCAACCTGTTTTGCATCAAATAATAGTGAATTTTATGAGTGAAGACGTGACTATACATGTGATTAAACATCACAGATATTATTTGTTAAAATATCCAATGAAATCCCAAAGAAAATATGCACCAAATAGTTGGTCAAGGAAAAGTTGATTCGCCGTAAGTTTTATATGTAATAACGAGTCAATTTCCTCGTCATAGACGCTTGTTCTGTTAACTGTACCAATTGATTACACCAAATTAAGAGTTTACTGTAGTTTGGGCAAATTTCAACGTTCTGTACAAACGGAGTTTGATTTTGATTTTAAAACTAAATGTTGGATTGTAATGAAACTTCGCTCATACATGCTTACAATGATATGACATAACGAAAAGGCAAAAACTCTTGAGTATCGTAAATATGTAGGTACATCATATTTTTAATAACTGTATTTCTGGCTACATTTTAGCCTTGAGAGCGCAAGAAATTTGTAAAGCGCAATAAGGTATTATTATTGCGCTTTAGAATTTTTTTTTCCCCTCACTAGCTCGGAAACACGTGTTTTGTCTTTAAAATTGATAAAAGCAGGTGAATCTAGTAATAAAGATGATTTACCACCTGTGGAACTACTGAAAGCAGTGGTAAACGCATTTTTTGCGTTGTAGTTTTCTCGCTATAGTGAGGGGAAAAGTTTTGTGTTACACTCGGGTGCAAATGTATTTTACTTCTCGTGTGTTAAAAAACACGCAAGTTCAGAATTCTATTCTCGAACCACTCGCTTCGCTCGTGGCTCGTTTTTCAATTCCACACTCGGCGTTAAAATACAACTTAGCCCCCTATTGTCTGTCTCTGTGTGTGTGTGTCTGTCTGTGGCATCGTACCGAAACCGATTTAGATTTCGTTTTTTTTTTGTTTGAAAGCTGAGTTAGTCGGGAGTGTTCTTAGCCGTGTTTCATGAAAATCGGTCCACTATGTCGCGGTCGGGGTTTTTTTCAAAATTTAAATTTTGTAGTTAGGTTATTAGCCAAGACTTCTATTATCAGTCAGTCCAATTATTTATTGCTAATTCCTAATACTCGTAAACAGAATTTAAAAATATATGTTACAATTTCTTTTTCTTTCAACCCCTTAATAATGCCAAGAGCGGCACTGAAACTTATGTAGTTTAATGTGCTCTGACTATCCCTTTATGGGATACAGGCATGATTGTATGTATGTATGTAAAACATTTTTTTTTTAAATACCCCTACATAGTGGACCGATTTCCATCAAACATGCATGGCTAAGAACTCTCCCGACTAATTTAGCTTTCAAACAAAAAACTAAATCTAAATCATCACAGCACAGACAGACAGACTCTTCAAACCTATAACACCCCGTCGTTTTTGCGTCGGGGCTTAAGACGATACAGGAGGGGTCAATTCTCCATACAAACGCTCTCTAATATTTTCTCCCTGGTTTTTGAAGATAGAGCAATGATTTTTTCAACACAGATTATTATTATTTTTATTTGTGTCGGACCGTTTTGATTTTTTTGATATGCTTATTTTTAAAAACGCTAGAGCCCATCAAAAATTTACAATAACCTAACCACAAAATTAAAATTTTGAAAAAACCCCCGACCGCGACCTAGCGGACCGATTTTCATGAAATGGCTAAGAACACTCCCGACTAACTCAGCTTTCAGACAAAAAAAACTAAATCAAAATCGGTTCATCCGTTCGAGAGCTACAATGCCACAGACAGACACACACACACAGACAGACAGACAAACAGACAGACAGACAGACAGTCAGACAGACAGATATACACACAGACAGACACGTCAAACTTATAACACCCCTTCGTTTTTACGTCGGGGGTTAAAAACGGCCTTAATGATTATGGCGCAAAAAAAGTGTGGTATTCAAAATTGGTAACAATTAGCCAAAAAAGCTAAACGGTCCGACACAGATTATTTCATTTTTATCCAGATTCTCAAATTTCGGTACGATCGATTAAGTTTTGAATGAGGAAAACTGTTTCCTGTTCCGAGAGCAGAACTTCTTCTGAGTGGACAATTTTTTTTTCGATAAATCTAGTATATTCTAGTATATTTAACTAAAATTCCCAAATTGAAATCCTTTCCATTTTAGCATTTTCGCTCCGTAGCGTCTTAAAAAATATATGGCATGCGTTTGCATGGTCTTGGACTTGTAGACAATGGATGCAGCGGCGCGGGAGCTGGCTGCTGGGCGCAAAAGGGAAAGTCGCTTCCTGCTCGCACGCGGAAGCGACGTAACTGCGCGCGCGCAGCGCCGCCGTGCGCCCGCGCCGGTAGAGGAACTGCGAGCGTTTCTAAAATAAAGCTGAGACGTTTTCTGCTTGCGGACGATATTTATAACATCATTTATTAACCTCAATGGGGGGTGAAGGGTCGTGAGGAAACCGGGCTAATCTCAATAAGGCCTAGTTAGCTATAGCTAGTTACCCTTCGGGTTGGAAGGTCAAACTAGTGCTTGAGACAAAATGTTTTGATTATTTGACAAAGCGGACCCCAGGCTCCCATGAGCCATGGCGATTGCCGGAATAACGCAAGGAGCATGAATATTATACTTAATTTCAAGGTCAAAATCGTTTTTATATTTTAGTTTTCGTATGTGAGAAATAGGGTTTGCAATACATCTCCTCAGCCTCTGTAGGTACCGCCGATTTTTCGGATCCGGATATTTCGGATCTTAAAATTGGACGGATCCGGACATCCGGATATTTCGGATAAAACGGATCCGTGTTGAAGAGTTAACTTTTATAGGGATTTCGTAAAATCAAAGCTGCTGTTACAATTGTAACTGATCCATTTTTTCATTATTACACTATGATGTTGAGTTCTACGTGTATCCACTGAACACGCCTACCATATCTAACCGGTGGGCACACTATTTAATAATGTAAAATTTGTAAAACATGGAAAAAATGGACCAGTTACATTTGTCCCCCAGTCGAAATTTGCCCCGCTGTACCTTACTTAAGTACAAACAATTCAATGCATGAAAAATTAAACATGATGACGCCAATATCGTAGGTAGGTACATTTTCTAGCAAATTCGGTGCAGCATTGTCTCGTTCAAGGCATACGTGTTTCCGAATCTAGCTGGTATAGTTATTGAGAATAATAACAGTAATACATCATTTATACCTAGAAATTATCTGATTTAATTATTTGTGCCTGTTCTGCACCGAATTCACTTGAGGTTGAGCTTGAGAAAATGTACGATGTCTGCTCATATGTCCTAGTCGTTAGAAAAACTAAGCAATTAAAATGTATGTATACAATAACAATCATGATTGGCCAAAATTATAAGCAGTACACCCAAATTTTATCGTTCAAGCTTTATTTTACCACCTAATTGATCTCCCTTTGTCATAAAGACTATGATTACCATGAGTTAAGACGATGTAGAAGGGCTCAATTCTTCATACAAACGCTCTCGACTATTTCCTCCCTGATTTTTGAATATAAAGCACTGATTTTTTCAACACAGATTATTATTATTTTCATCTGTGTCGGACCGTTTTGATTTTTTTGATATTCTTATTTTTAAAGACGCTAGAGCCCATATTTTTTTTCCAAAAATTGATTATGGCGCGGTGTGGTATTCAAAATTGGTAATAATTAGCCAAAAATACTAAACGATCCGACACAGATCATTTTATTGTTATTCAGCTTCTCAAATTTTGTTACGATTGATTAAGTTATGAAGGAGGAAACAGTCGAGAGCGGAACCTTGATTTTAAATATTTTTTCGCAATATCTTTTAACTGAGTTGTTGTGAATGGACATTTTTTTCGATAAATCTAGTTAATAACACTAGTATATTTAACTAAAATTCCCAAATAGGCTAGTTTCCTATACATAAAATAAAATATTTTATGCAGTGCACGAAATAAAGCACCACATAATTAGGAGAAAAATATGGACAGTAGTTATGTCTCAACATAATTTCTATTTAATAAGTCAAAGAGAAAGATATAAAGTAAATGAATTGATCGTGACGTCACTCCTCAGTATTTTATAGTAATTCCATATAGCAAACTGTTTTGACAGTTCTTAAAAAGAAGCTGATTTGACTAGTAGGAAACTAGCCTATTGAAAGGGGGGGGGGCTCCTTTCCATTTTAACATTTTCGCTCCTCTAGCGTCTTAAGTGCAGTTGAAGAACGTCTAATAATAGAACCTTCACAAAGACTCGGGTCAGTCGGGTGACGACAGATCATGATTACATCTTTGAATTTTAATAATGTCTCAATAATTCTACAATGGGGTAGGTAACTGACGAAGGTTTGCATAGATATTATCTAGTGCCATCATAGCTGCATGGTTTGGCGCTGTTTCAGGTTTTGTTCTGAAAGACTTGTCTTAAAGGATTGAAACCCAACACATAAAGTCCAGAAAGAAAGAATTTGATACAATTCTGACGATTGGCAGGGTAAGCTATGATGGCGCCACGAGGGAAGTATTTCGACCGGTTAATTCCATAGAAAATATCTACCGGCGTATGAGAAATTATTCTTTCTATTTATAAATAAAGGATACATGGAAAAAACATGTGTAGACACTTTGAAAACATTTTGGGTTACCGCAGTTTGAAAGAAACGATGTCAGTAATTAATTAAACATACTATATTTACGTTCAGACGTGTTTTAAAGTGGAAAATATTTATAGGTATTTATAATACTTACAATGACACTGGAAGTTGTAACTACCTAATAGTTTATTGAAAGCTGCACATTTGTGATTATGTTCGTTTCGTTTAGCATCGCAAACGAGTAACATACGAGTAAGATTTGTAGGGTAAATTCGCCTCATTCAGTGACACGCCTAATTCGGTGATACAAACTTTGAAGCACTATTCCGAAAGACGATTTTTGGTTGTTTCACCGAATTAGGCGTGTCACCGAATGAGGCGAGTTTACCCTACTTGTATTTTATTAGCACGCCTAACGAACACTTAACTGCTTATCAGGGGAAATAACTCGTGTAAAAGCGAATTTTGGCATAGTTGTAGGGAATGGTGTTTTAATCCACATACTCAAAGTACTGGGGGGTGGGAGTGAAGCTAATGGTTGGAGGGGGATGTAAAGGTCCCTTTTTTAGTTTCCCTCTACCCGTTAGCTTCACCACCACCCCTCAGTACTTTGAGTATGTGGATTAGAACACCATTCCCTAGAACTATGCCAAAATTCGCTTATACACGAGTTTTTTCCTCTGAGGTAGGCTTTGTTGAGTGTGCTACTTATATTGCATTTTACATTACATACCATTAAATTTTAAATTGTTATTTTAACACAGGATGAAAGGTAAAAATATGACTTAAGTATTTTTACTGTTGAGTCTTAATTCAGAATTCAAACTATAATTATAATTATATATATTATATAGTTATTATAGGTAGTTCTAGTTGAGGCAACACTTAGGTTATCTGCCCATTTGATTACCTAATCGGTGACGCCGTGATGTGGGCAAGTTGACGGAGATCGGATTCATCGGCTTAATTGGTAATCAGAGGCATCAGACGGCCGAACGCCGGTCCGATGCCTCTGATAGACACGGTGACAAGCGACATAAATAGGATATGAGATAGGGCCCTTGTCTCGTGCGTGATTTCCGGTAAACTATCAAGCGGCCGGGCCACATACATTGTTCTAAGCAGTTGCGGGGACAACTTGTCCCTGCTTTTGATAAAATAAAGATCTTAATTTGCATTGTATTCTAGTTTTCTTAGACTTCCGAGTTTCCTATCTAAAGCAAATTCAAATTAGGATGTGTTTTAATAGGAACGTATCCCAAACAGGTTATATAGATTCTCATATCATGTTTACAGTTGAACTGCTAAAATGAAAAACTTTATGTAGCTTTGCATCATTTTTAAAAGTGCCTCAATGTTGTTGTATCTATTCTATTTTTGTTTTATAATACATTTAAGCATATATACATATATATATATATATATACGACCGTATTGTCTTAAATATTTGTTTGAAATCTCGATTGTACACTTCAAGCGATGATCTTTATTTTGATCGTTTCTCACTATACGCAAGAGCTAAATCAGTTGTATTTCTTTTCTTGGCTAAAAAAAGCTCAGATCTAATTCGATATCTCGTCTATATCGAAAATGATAATGAGTGTTGAATGAGCACATGTGGATGCGTAATTGCGTAGGTGCGATGGTAGCGTAGCGCGTGACGTCACGGGAGCGGCGGCCGGCGGGTCAACGCCTCGCCAGGTGCGCCCGCGCCGCGCCGTCGTCGAGAAAATCTACACTTTCGGGGTTTTCCGGGTCTGGAAGGGTCCAACATCACGAACATAAGTATTTTTTTTAAAAAGAAGGCAAAAGTTGTTGAACATATCATGCTAATCTAACCTCAACAGCTAAGGGTTAAAGAAATTATGTTCCCGAGTAAAAACATAATGTTTCACAAATGCTGTTTATTTCAGTCACCATTTTTTTTAAATGTCCATGTTGGTATCACATGACTCAACTTTCCGCGAAATAAAATCAAATATATGAAGCACAAAGTAGTATTTTAAGGTGTGTCGTTTCCAGAGTTGCACAATATTGATTCTCTTTTGTTACCGCACTAATGCGCCGCCGTCTTAGAAAACCCTATTGATGTTTTCCTGAACCTAATCCCTATAGCGAGTGTTAGGTCCTGACAGCTTTGTCATGCCTGACCTACCGTGATAAAAGCACTATAATATCCTTTCATACAAGTGTGAAACTGATACACGGCCATTGTTGTTTCTCAACAGTGTCTTATAGTAAAACCTGACCTCGGTGACTAAACCACGGAAACTAGGTAATATTAAAGAGTATGTTATCTTTCATTATGGCCTGACTGAAATAATATATTTTCGTTTTCGAAATCACGTATAGCTTTGTGAAGGGGTTGGCAGCCCCGTTCTAGATTAGACATAAAGCTTAAAATTGATGACCTGGAGCGGGTTCCTCGACCGAGCTAGGGCTGTGCCATTTATTTTCCAGCCAAACTCTGTTCAGAGCTATTTCAAAATAACTAGCTTGTTCTATCTAACTATAGAAATTTCGAAACAAAAAACCAAAAAGGTTGACAGCCCCGTTCTAGATACAAGCTTAAGCTTGATGACCTGGAGCGGGTTCCTCGACTGAGCTAGGGCTGTACCGTTCCGTTTCTTGCCGAATCCTGAAGGCATTGGCTTGGTCAGACTCTAGAAAATTCGAAACAAAACACTACGCACCAAAAAGGTTGACAGCCCCGTTCTAGATAGAAGCTTAAGCTTGATGACCTGGAGTAGGTCCATGACCGAGCTAGGGCTGTACCGTTCCGTTTCCAGCCGAATCCTGAAAGCATTGTGTCCGCGGTCGTCGACCCTTGAACTTGAAACGAACGCCCAAAACGAGTGCTCACGTTCGCTTCCTCTGCGATAACCGGCGCTTCCTTGTTGCATGTAACTACATAAATATATGCTAATATAACCTAACCACAAAATTAAAATTAAAAAAAAACCCCCGACCGCGACATAGTGGACCGATTTTTATGAAACGTGGCTAAGAACACTCCCGACTGACTTAGCTTTCAAACAAAAAAAAACTAAATCAAAATCGGTTCATCCGTTTGGGAGCTACGATGCCACAGACAGACAGACACACACACACACACACACACACACACACACACACACACACACACAGACAGACAAATAGACAGACATACAGACAAACGGACAAACAGACAGACAGACAGACAGACAGACACGTCAAACTTATAACACCCCGTCGTTTTTGCGTCGGGGGTTAAAAATAAAAATCACATAAAAAATTATGAAGACTGACCAATACCTTTACTCCTGTTTTTAGTATTAGATGGAGGTTTCCAGAAGTGAGCAATGTATGTAACCATGAAATTTTTATCAGGCTCTTTATCGTAGTTGTTAATTATCTTATAGCGGAAATATCTAATTTAGCACACATAATTTTTTAGAAAAATGTTGCAAAATGTGCAAGATTCAACTTTTTACAAAATTATTAAACATTATTTTTTTGTGTATCAAATTAAAAAATGAGAACTTTAAATTTTGAGGCGAGATACATGCATTAACTACTACTAGGCACTAATAAATTACATACAAAAAATATTTCATTTTCACACCAACATCTAAGTAATTAAGTCATTTTACTTTTCAATAGGTTTTTCCCTGAAAGAGTGGCATATCCACTTCTTGCACCTACAGACAGACTTGCAGAGATTGAAGACCAACGTGAATGTATTCATTCATTGCATTTACTATTTCCCTGTTGTTTTCTTTTCACTTTCAGTAATTTTCCCACGTACTTGTTAGCTTTTATCGACTTGCTGTATTCGAGATTCGTACAAGTATATTTAATGTAGATATATATCTTGCGACACAAAAATGTAATACATTATATTATATCGCATATAATTAATTCATAATACGTCTCGTGATAGAATACTATTTCATAGTTTTATTTCGTGAGTAACTGTCGCGCTAAATGTGAAAAGGAAGACAAGGTGTAATAAATCTTGTGTGTTTTTATGGCATTTACAATGAAATAAGCTGTTTTGTTAATCTTAAGGGAATTCGTTTTGGATCTGAAGAAATAAATATTAAAAAAATATTTTAGGCCGATTGTATCCCTGCTTAGTAGCTTGCATTAGATATACATAAATCAATTCATTATTTTATTAGGGGTATTGGGTAATAAATGAATATCCATATATTCCCTGCAAAATTTACACGCTCTCATTAGGTCTACTTTACACCTACATGCTCGTACTTTTCAAAGGTGAAAGGTATGGGATGTCAATACTACTACTAAATATGAATCACTTCCTAATAATTACTAAAATAATACCCGCATAACAGCTCTCTTCACTCAATTATTTTTGGGCTTTATACGTCACACTTAAATCGGAAAGGAAATAAAGTTTCACACCAAATTACACAGGTTAGAACCGTAAAGTTCATACCAAAAACAATAGGTACAGTTGATTGATTGGAATAATAGTATGGAAAACAGTAGCGCAATGTCCGCTAGAGAGGGACGGGTATGCATCTGAGAGCTCCGCACAGCAGTGCTAAGGACGGTCGTTGCCCCGCGGCCGCGAGTGAACTTCTAATGTCGTGAGCCATGCTATAATAATATGTATACCGCGCCAGGTATACACAAACTTGGGAGACGAATACGTCACAAAATTCCATAGAACGACGTCAAAGTGAATACATGGTGGTGTTCCGTGTTTTGGTTTTAGTCGTTTCTCCCGTTGGTCGGTGGTTGAGGCCGGTTGTGAACGCCATTACTGTTTGATTGATGCCGTCGGCAGGTCGCATGTCAAGGTACGCTTTATCATCGTAAATTAAGACTGTATGCCTTTGGTCGGTGTTGTTTTTATGTTGAAAGTAATTGACAACTGTAAGGCCGGTTTTGCAAGTTGCGCACCACAATAAAATATTTATAGAACTCCTAAAGCGATGTCTGTCCACGGCAATAGATCTGTGCGACACAAATTCTAGAAACTCAGAGCTCGCTAACTACAAACTTCTCCTACGGATCTACCTGTATACAATACAATGCATGTATAGAATAGGAACCTATTGTTGGTCCGTAGCCGGGAACAGTTTGAGTTTTGGCGGTACAGTTTCGTAATTATGTTGAAACAAATTAATTAGTAGTAATACTAATAGTGAGGACTTGTGGTAGTAGTCATGGAGTCGAATACTCCTCGTCTAGGGACAAATAACGTACATCAGAACATAACACGAGTATATAAGTAACAGTGGGGGTATTATGAAAATTACATTAATTGTATGGAGGAAGGGAACAGCTTCCCGAAAGGGTTTATTACAAGGAACAACAATTTGGAACATTTTCTGGTGCACTCTATCGATTAACGTATTAAAATCTCGTGGTAACTGTACAGATGTAATTCGTTATCGTGCATGTTATAATATTTATAATTGTTCTAAAATTTAAAAATGTTCGCAAAACTATAGTGTACAAAGTTCATTGTTTAAAAACACATCAAAGAAATTTTCCCACTTTCAATAGGCTAGTTTCCTACTACAGTTCTTTTTAAGAACTGTCAAAACGATTTGCTAATATGGAATTAGTATGAAATACTGAGGAGTGACGTCACGGTTAATTCATTTACTTTATATCTTTCTACTGAAGCTATCAAGATCAAAATAATTTTTCTAACTTTATAAAGACTTTCGTCTTTATAAAGTTCTAAGTACTTAATATTATCAAAAAACGATCTTAGTAAACCCTTATTCATTTTTAAATACCTATCCAACAATATATCACACGTTGGGGCTAGAATGAAAAAAAATATCAGCCCCCACTTTACACGTAGGGGGGGTACCCTAATAAAACATTTTTTTCAATTTTTTATTTTTGCACTTTGCTGGCGTGATTAATATACATATTGGTACCAAAATTCAGCTTTCTAGTGCTTACGGTTACTGAGATTATCCGCGGACGGACGGACAGACAGACATGGCGAAACTATGAGGGTTCCTAGTTGACTACGGAACCCTAAAAATCGCCCTCCTGATTCTGTAATATCTCACCTACGCTTGTCACTTAAGCGCGCGGCTCCCGTAGATTGATTTAAAATAAACTTGCATTCGTAGGTACCTACGTGCAGCGTATCACCGCGGGGTCGCTGACCTGACATTGAATTCCTCAATTAGAACACGTCAGCGGGTGATATCACTCGTCAATTACACGTGGAACTTTTGCTTTGTCACTCGCAGGCGATGGACCTCTTTCCAAAACAAATGAGAAGCGAAGTGGGCGGGGTACGGCGCACGTTTTTGACGGAATTCCTTTTTTGCACGTTTCCCAGTCTGGTCAATGAGCTCTGGCCGGTTGCCTAGATTTATTAGTCTAATTTAGGCAAGATTTTTTAGTAAATTCTGTAAAAATTGATACCAATTTTACCCATCCCGCTTCATATTTCGAGATATATTAACCGTTAAAATATAAATCCCCTATCCGTTCACAGATTGATATGTTTCAGACAACATAAACAAAGCAAGAGCTCTTAAAACAAAGACAAAGTACATTACTGATGTTATAAGAACCAAGTGTAGATTAAAGCGGTAATTATTAATTAAACAAACGAGCGACGCTGTTTTCTTGTCGCAGTAAACAATGGGCGATCGGTCGGTTATCAGCGGGGATATTCCTACTCGCACCGACGAATCAAGGAAAAACAGTGTCAGTGTGATCTCTGAAGACATATAGGTTGCAAGATGTAGAGGTTCCGTTAATACTGGTTTCCTACGATCGGAATACATGGCTAGCACATGGTCGCGACGGGCCGAAGTCATTGCCGCTTGCATACCGGCTGTGCGCGTATTTACGCACCTTATCAACAACATGGCTAAGTTGCACGCCCACTGCCCGCGAATGCTATACGATTTTTATTTTATCACTGGGCCTGTAGTACAATAGTTGACGATGACGCTTCGTAGCGCATCGTAGACTCTCTTCTCCCCTCACTAGCTAGGAAACACAAGTTTCATCCTTTGATGCCAGCGAGCGAGTAAAAAGGCATTTTATCGACTAGTGGATAACGTAATTTGACTTTGATATAGTCAAATTTTCTGCTTTAAAACTGATAAAAATGGGTGAATCTAGTGATGAAGGTGATTTACCACCTGTGGAACTACTGGAAGCAGTTATAAACGCGTTTTTTGCGATGTATTATACCTCTCGTGTGTTAAAAAACTGGCCAAGTTCAGGATTCTATTCTCGAACCACTCGCTGCACTCGTGGTTAAACTAAAGAATCCTTTCACTTGCTTGTTTTTCAATTCCACACTCTGCGTTAAAACACAACTTTGCACCCTTGTAAGTATAACAAATAAAGTAACTATTATCGCTCTTCTGGGGGCCGATTTTTGAGTCTCAGGCGGTCGAATTCATAAAATTGTCACTGAAAATAGTAAGCAAGTCACCGTTTTCAACCGGTATTTTAGTGACAAAATCCCGTTTGCGAGATTCAAAAATCACCCCCCTGTATTGTTGCGATCATTCGCAACGGATTGCGTTGTCACGCTCGCACCACTCTCTTGAGAAACATAAACTAACATAAGGGTTTAGATCGCTAGTCAGTTTAGTCAAAACAAAGTCACTATTATCTTCAAGTGGTTTTACTCCATCTTACTTTAATGATACTCTTGCAGGGAATATTTCATTATTAATGCGATTATAAGTACATTATCAGCATTGCTGCTAATATTAAACGTTGAAGATTATATGCCAGGTATATGCTCCATTAAGATAATTAACTAGGCCTGCGCCCGGAAATGGGTGACCCACATAGCAACACAACTCGCATTTTAACCTGTCACAATTTTAACAAAGCCAATTAGGATAGCGCTCGGGCGCTTTTTGACGGACGGCTCGGAAAACAAAGCCTACCTATGTACTATTATTCCATTTTTGTTCTTGTCTGCGAGTTTCATTTCATTTCAGTTGTTTTATTTTCATAACAATATGAGCGTGAGTTTTCCAGATTTAACCTAAGCGTAGAAGAAAGGATGTTCTCTTGCATATAAATAAGTGTAAGGCCTGAGTGAAGTCAGAGAAGCGGAGCGTTTGGCGGGGCGAGCGTGCGTAGGGGCATTTTCAGAATTTGGGCCCCAATTAGCGAAAGTTGTTAACAAAAATTAACTCACTGTCAGTTTTGTGACGATAATTAAGAATGAAATTTTAATAAAAAATATTGTTTTTGTGTTAATTACATAAACTTTAAGCGATAATCTACATTCAGAATGTGAAAAAAGTAAATTTTTAGACAGATTTCATGCTTAACTGTCGTCACAAAAACTGACAATGAGTTAATTTTTGTTAACAACTTTTGCTAATTGGAGGGACCCAAATTCTGAAAATGCCCGAATAGTCCGAATACCCTATGCAGCGTCGACTCACAAGTGTGTATGTATAAGTACACGTCAGTAGATCGTGGCATTTTGGTGGCACTTGACAGTTGTTAACAGACTAGTGATGTGTCAATGTTTTTCCTAATACGAATCGAGAAAAAAAACATTTAAAAGAAGGAATGTTAATCATTTAATATATTATGACATTCGTTATAAACAATTAATATTCTAATCAAAGGTTAGCTGGAACCTTAGGTTAGTTAGAACTTATAAGGGATCTCCCCTTATAAGTTCGCCTTTGTACCTCTGTTCCTGTAAACTGTATATAAATCTGTTGTACACAATAAAGGGATTACTGCTACTACTACTACTACTAATATTTGTTCTAAATGTTCACAAGTCAGCCTTGAGAAACTCCAATAAAGAAAACATTAGAAAGATGAGGTATATTTATAAAGGAAAACGAGCACATGGTCTAAAGCAATCTCCAAACCAATTCTCATTTAGTGTAATAATATGTATATGTAGATAAGTATTCGATGTCAATAAGGACTGTATCGTTAAGTATAAGGACAAAACAAACCTCGTCTAAATGTTGACATGTGCATAATTTTGTATTATTATGTTCCAAGAGTATGATCTTAAGGTATTGGTAAGTACTATTTGATATAAGAAGGTCTGATATTTTTTTTATTTTAGGGACTTTATGGTACTTTCATTAAGGTCTAGCAAATAAATTTCGGACAACCCCTATCTGGCTTAATTTGAGAATATTTCAATGACTCTTTGTACGATTTCAACAAACAAAGGTTAATATGCTGCCAAAATATATTCTTTAAGATTATCACGTCTGCCAACATAAGCAAATGCACGCTGGAAGGTGCGTTCAGAAACCAAACATACATCGACAATAAAGGGCAGAATAATCCACATCACTGTTCGACACAATTTTAATAGAACTAAGGAAATAATATAATAACTTGACAATAGTGATATACTGGAATATATTTAAAATATGGATAAGAAAAAGGAAAGCCTTCGAAAGACTGCCCTGAGGCAAAGAAAAATTGCCGAATCAACTCAGACTCCCAATAGTGACGGAGAGAGTACACATGATCACCTAGTGTGCCTTAAAAAAATCACCGAAAGCGACAAGACCATAAAAAAACTGAGCGAAGAATTAAAACAACTTTCGGATGTTGACAATGAAAATAAGATGTTAAAACAACTTTTATCAGACAAAGACCGTCAGTATGAAGAGCTCGAGGCCAGACTTCTTAATAAAGACAGTCCTAACACTAGTAGCACACTGGAAGTAGGATCACTTAGCACAGGTGACATAGAAATATTAACCCCGTTAAAATTTAAAATTGAAAAGAAAGAAAAAGAAAACCTGTCTTTGGCAATGAGAATCACTGAATTAGAAAATGAGAATAGAACCTTATGTGATAAGATTCAAACAAATAACCCACCCTCGTATAATTCTCTCGATGTAATGAATACTAACATAGATAAAATAAAGGACTTGGAGCAAAAAACTTGTAGTTTTAGGCGAAAGATTAAAGCACTATCCTCTAGACTACGCGCTCTGACAAAAAAACATTCAACCCTAAAAAAACAATATGATGAACTAAAAACGCAAGAGATATCTATCGCTACAATTCAGAAAACAATAAAATGTCTTTCAGAAAGCACAGATAAGCTGAAATTGACTATGGAGCAGACCCCCTATGTGAGCACAAGCATCGAACCCAACATGGTACAACAACAGTCATCTTATACGACAGAAAGTAGTACGCAAATACACACTGAGCCTAGGCGTCACAAAAATCAAGAAACTAAGCCAAATCTTCTGCTGATATCTGATCTTCACGGAACGGATATAATCTCATCGCTGTCTCGGATACGACGTAGAGACTACAACTTCACTGCTGACATTATAAACAACGGAACTACGGATCGAGTCTTATTAGATATTGACAAAAAAGCTCATCAATTTACAAATAAAGATTGTTTAGTCTTAATGTGCGGAGGTTGCAATTATAACATTTATACTCCCGCAGAAACAGTGCAAATGATTGAGGAAGCTATCAAGAAACTATCCCATTGTAATGTCATTGTATGTTCTATCCCAATGAGCATTAACCATAACAGAAAGGGATTCAATGTATTTGCCAACAAAGTTAATACCGCGCTCTCCTTAGCTGTGTCAAAATACGATAATGTTAAATTTCAAACTATCGACGAAAATATTAATGAACGTGACTTTGCCATTAATGGTTTTCATCTAAGAATTAAAGGTAAATTTAAATTAGCCACCGCTATAAACACTGCACTAAAGGAGATAAATGAAAAATTTTATAATAGTTCTCCTTTTTTATGAATTACGACTCCATTGTAAAAGTGACTGAGAATCTTGCCATAATGCATTTAAATATTAATAGATTAAGAAACAAATTAATTAGCTTAGAAGCTTTCATCGAGTGTGAACTTCAGTTCAGACCAATAGTAATCATGCTTACGGAAACTTGGCTTGAACCCGCGGAACATGAGCATATCAATCTGCCAGGATACTCAGTCACTACCAACTCCTCGAGAACCAATGTAAAGGGTGGAGGCACCATCATTTTTACTAGAAACGAGTACTCGGATAGTTTTCAAGTGATGGATGTGTCACAATATTATATCGAAAAGCATTTTGAAGTATGTGCAATTATGTTAAGGTTAGGCACCTGTATAAATCTATTCTTGCTCGTACTCTACAGATCCCCAAATTCAAGTTTTGACATTTTTATTACACAGTTAAGCGATTTCTTAAGTAAATTCAATTCACATAATATAATCATTGCTGGAGATTTCAATATCAACATAGCAGATAAAAATGATAGTAAGACTAAAATATTTTTACAAACCTTATTGGAACATAATATCAAACCTACAATATCAGACTTTACGCGAGTTACAGCCAAAACTAAAACTACATTAGACAACATATTGACTGACTATAGCGATTATGTAACAGCGTATGTCTCTCCTTGCAGCTTCTCAGACCATGATGCTCAAATTCTTGAATTGCCATCTGAACTCAAGCAACCTAAGCAACAACAGAGATTCATAACTAGACGTATTTACAGTAAGAAAGCAACATACAATTTTCACAACGAACTTACGTGCATCGATTGGCAATCCGTTCTTGATGGTAAAGATTGTAACAATAAATTACAGGAATTTTACAATATATTGTTGCCGTTAATAGATAAGCACTTTCCACTTAAAACAGTACAATCCCGAACAAAATCTAATAAATGGATTACAAAAGGTATCAGAATATCCAGTCGTAAAAAACGTAAATTATTAATGAAAGCTCGACAGACGAATGATGACCAGTTTACAGAGTATTTTAAACTGTATAAAAATACACTTAAAACAGTCATAACCTACGCTAAAAAAATGCATTTCCAGAAGACTATTTCTGCTGCTAAAAACAAGGTCAAAACAATTTGGAATCTAATAAATGAGAGTACGGGCAAGGGCAGTAAGACCTCGCCTAGACTAGTAATACAACTGGATAATGGTAAAACTGATGATGTAAATACTATTGCGAACGCATTTAATCGCTATTTTTTGAGCGTGGGGAAAGCGACCGATGACTCTGTGAGTAGGAGTCACATGGAACGTCTGCATCAACTAAAGATTAAAAATTGTAACTCGATTTTCTTAAGACCCATTACTGAGTTAGAAATTGTCAAAATAGCAAAGGACCTTAAAAACAGCAACTCAAGTGGACCAGACAACCTCAATACAAAATTTGTCAAAAACAATATAATGTTCTTATGCACGCCATTATGTATAATTTTTAATGAATGTTTAGAAGAAGGCATTTTCCCCGATGCTCTGAAAAAGGCCAAAGTCGTTACAATATTCAAAAAAGGAAGCCGTTCTGATCTGAACAACTATAGACCTATATCACTTTTACCAGTAGTATCAAAAATATTTGAGAAGTGTATAGCTATAAGACTGGAGAAGCATTTCGAGAAGAACAACCTGTTTACTTCATGTCAGTATGGCTTCAGGAAAGGGAAGAACACTACTGATGCTGTCATAAACTTAGTTACTGAGGTGATGTCCAGCTTGAACTCAGGACAGCACTGTGGTGGAGTGTTCTGTGATCTGACAAAAGCTTTCGACTGCGTCAATCACAGAATACTTCTTAACAAGCTGGAGTATTACGGAGTTCGTGGAACAGCCCTTAGTCTCTTTGAGTCTTATCTGTCTGATCGTTCACAGTATGTTGAAATTTCGTATGGAGATAACGGCACTAAGTATAGATCTGATGAAGGTATAATTAAGTATGGGGTGCCACAGGGCTCAGTACTTGGGCCCCTATTATTTCTTATATTTATAAACGACTTGCCAGCGAATCTTACTCACGGCTCGCCTTACTTATACGCCGATGACACTAGCATTATACTAAATGCGAAAACCACTCACGAGTTTTGTTCGCAAATCGAAAGATGTTGGAAAGAACTCGAAAGTTGGTTTACAAGCAACGGATTAAAAATAAATTGTGGGAAAAGTTTTTACACTATCTTTCGCCGGAGCTCTAGGAGTACTGATCTAAGCTGTAATCTACCTATAGAAAAATCTGACTGTATTCGATTTTTAGGAGTTAATTTAGATCCATACTTAAGGTGGCATAACCAGATAGAGACGGTATGCAAAAGGTTGGCTAGTGCGTGTTACTCATTGAAAAGTATTTCCAAAATTGCAGACACCAAGATTTTAAAAACTGTGTACTTCTCATATTTTGAAAGTATCATTAGGTACTGTGTCGAAGTATGGGGCAATGGCACTAATATAAATTCGGTATTACTCTTACAGAAAAAGGCGTTAAGACTAATTACTAGATCAACAAGCATACCAATTACTCATAGAGATATGTTCAAAGACCTAAGAATCATGACGATCACCTCAATGTACTTGTATCGCATATGTATATATGTATATTTAAATAGAAATAACTATCCCACTTCTGGTGAAAGTCATAATTTCAATTTGAGGAACAACAATAGACTAGCCCGAACCAAATCAAGCTTTGTCCACTTTGATCGCAGTTTTAATAACATGACAATCAAAATTTTTAATAAACTTAGTAATGACATCAAAGATTGCACAAATTTCAGAATATTTAATAGAAAATTAAAGGATTATTTTACCAATAGGCCATACTACTCAATTAATGAATATTTTGCTGATGCTCTCAATTAAATAATCTTTATTGACTTTTTTGTAATTATTTAGTTGTAACTTGTAACATGACATTATATGTAATAATTTCAATATTTTAATGGACAACTGCATGATCTTGTACATCAGCATAGAATAAGTAATCCTAGCATTTAAGTACTTAGAGTATGATTTGTAACTATATTTGCATGTATTTATACTTGTAATGGCAAATAAATCATCTGAATCTGAATCTGAATCTGAAGAGTCCTCTTCATGATTTTTCCAATTGGGTACTTGTAGAATAAATGCGGCGAATTTATATAATTTAAAAAAACGCAATTTTGAGCAACGTTCCGGATTGCCGTAAATTTTTGATGCTAGCAGGATGAGAGAAACAGATAAAAAAAATTAGCCATAGGCCAAAGTCTAATTGACATTCATGGTGTTTGAACAGTGCTTAAACCAGATCGATATAAACAATGTATGATAGTCAAATTCGACATCAAAGTCGGAGTTAGAGTAAGCACCATGCCACATTCTCTAAATGGCCGCCATACACAGATCCTGAACTATATTTTTTTTTTTAAATAACAGTGGCTAGACTATGTTCAGATATTCTGCTTTGTGGATCATGTGTCGTCGAGGTTCGCACCATACAATTTTTTTTCGCAATCGTATCGTCTTTTACGCACTTTGTGAATTTTCTAGTAGCATTTGTCCGGAATCGTAATTGGTACTCGGGAGGATTAAGTCAATACTGTCTAAACCATATGCTTTACGTCGAGTTTCTAGGACAAAATGTGTACCTTATTATGTGCCTTATTAAGCCCATGGCTTGTTATAAGAAAAAAATATAATAGCAAATAAATACGGCTACTCAAAGTTGTCTTCATACTTAACGATACAGTCTTTATCTGCCATCTTACGTTCCTCACGGCGTGCCGACGCCGTATTCTGTCCATTTCTAATTTCCTGGCTGTAGAACTGATTAAGCGAGGGGTGTAGACTCTTCCCTTAATCAGTTGACAAACATCAAATAAGCATTAATATTCAATATTCTCGACACATTTTAGCAAGCAGCATACTTCGCGTGGGGTAAAATGAAATTTAAAGTCTTGAGTTTTTATTTTGTGTAGTTTTGTTTGTTTTGTCTACGTCTAAGAATAATAGCTAGTCATCACTCTCGATGTTACAGTTATTTTTAGTCGCATTACCGCGTCTTTGACGCTGAAATATTTCATCATCATCATCATCATGTCAGCCCTTTATCGCCCACTGCTGAGCATAGGCCTCTCTTCTAGTACGCCATGTATCATGGTTCTGAGCTAGTCTCATCCAGTTGTGATTGTGACCCGCAATTTTGCGGATATCGTCCACCCAACGAGCTAACGGATGAAATATTTGCTAGCACCTATCTGTTAGGTGTACAGAAAGTCCTCATTCGCTAGCATCAGTGTCACGTTTGTGAAAAAGCTGTACTTTATATTGAGTGTAGTCAGAGTTAAGAAGTGGATAATGTGTGCACAGAGCATCAACAAAAGGTGTGGCACTATCTAAATGAGCATACATTTTCTTGATGTTTTCGAGGTACCTATAATAGGTTTTTTCTTAGAATTTATATAATATCTTACACGGAGTTGGGTATATGTAGGAATATATGTATAAGACGTTTTTAATTACAACATACATTGTCGGTTGTCGTTTTACATCGATTTCATATTAATTAAAGCTATTAGGGGAGTATAGTATTCAATATTGATAAATACATACAAATTACTGTCCTTTTCGTAGATCGAAACTCCAATGCTCTGATAACCAACACTAATTTCACTTTTAAATTTATTCTAAGCCTAGTGGCATATATTGCCTACGTTTCTGTTTGTCAAAAGTTAATATTTGTAGTACAATTAATAGCATTACTTCGCGCCCTATTGATAACCACGAATAAGTCTTATATCCTTATTAAAAATGTAATTTTTAGTATAGTTATAGCCTCGCTTCGCGCCCGCGGCGGTGTGCGCGCGGCCAGCCTTCAGCGCTCGGGTTCAAGTTCGGCCGGACGACAATGAACTTGCCCGGCCCTGACTCACGCATACCGCCCGTTACTGTTACGAAACCATAAACAAAGTCTGTGCGAATTCGCTGCCTGAGCGATTCTTCGCGGATTACTCCTTTCAATACACGCCCGGGTGTTCTGCCTTTTCGCAGAACTATTTTTGGCCGAATTTCATTTGCCAACCAACATTTCGCCGAAGTTTCATTTTGACAACTAACGTTTAGCAACTTTTTATATGGCAACTTTTCAATTGGTAGAATTATTGTAAAGCAGATTATTATACTTAATCCATCTAAACTTTTGGCAGACTTATCATTTGTCAAATCTTTCACTTGGTCAAACAACTCTTGGAGGACGAATAACGTTTCGCAAGGAAACGTTAGGGATCATCCACATATTACGTCACACCAAATTTCAGGTTTTTGGACCCCTCCCCCCCCCCTATGTCACGCTTTTTTGTATCCCTTTAACAGGGCTCGTCACATTTAATATGACCCCCCCCTCCCCCTTACACTGTGACGTAATATATGGATGACGCCTTAGGCAAGTTGCAAATAATTTTTAACATCACAAAAGATAATTTTCATCATCAAATGGTTTCTTTATAACGTTATTAAAATTAGAATACGCTTGTTAGTCCAGTCTGCAATATTGCACTCCTGCATCTAGCATCTACCTCCTCGTTTCCTATTCCAGATTGCAATTTTCTTCTATGCTTTACATAGACAATAGCCCTTCATTTGTTTCGACATAAAGTACTGAACAGAGTCTATGTTTAAATTTTCATTTATTCGATAAGTAGTTTTATTGAAACAGATGAACCTCGTTCTGTGTATTTCTACCGTTTTATTAGCGGAGATATATTGTAAAGTAATAGAATTTGAACGAAAAATTAAATTTAAGTTCCTTGCCTTCCACACACTTTCTTGAAATCATCTATCAGTTTCTTGTTTATTTCTATTTCAATACAGCGGGAGCATTGCAGCGGAAAAACTCTGTATCAAATAAATTAATCTCTTTAATTACATAACAAAACGGAGTAGGTATGTTTTTATTATGTAGAAAAAAAATGTGGTAACAAATGCATTTTGATGCAACTTTAAGAGATCATCTCTTTTAGAAAAGTATTTCAGAGTGGCATTTAATCTAAATCTAAAGCGTTATTTAATATAATCTAATATTTAAACAAAATTGCAGAGTAACTGTTTCATTAGGACAAAAAAAAGTACGTGTATTGATTAACTATGAATGTATTTTTTGCGTTGCCTATTAGAATAGAATAGAATAGAATAGAAGAAATTTATTCAGAAAACGCTTAAATTTAGGAATTACATAGACAGTACTAATTTATTGTTAAGCGTCACTGAAAGGGTCTCTCCACTCAGCTTAATGTCAAGATACCACTTAAGAATCTCGACGCTGGTCTTCCGTGGAAACCCTTCCGAGAGAGCGCAACTACATGCTAAAGGACATAATAGTGTTTATATATAGGTAAGTGCAAAACCTGAAATAGATACCAAAGATACCATACACCAAAGAAAATCGTATAGGAAGGTACAAAAAGTTTCAAAAATTTAATTTGGTAAAATTGTTATTATTTAAATGAAGACCACAATTTAAATGTAGACCACAAAGAAAGAAAGAATTTACGAAATTAATTACGAAATTACGGCACCGAAACAGTCGTCATTAAAGGTGAAGTAGAATTTAACGCTATAATGTAATATAATATTGGGTTGGTAAGAAAGTAATGAGCGATCGATTGAATTCCACATAAAATTTTTAAGAGAGTTCTAGAATCTTCTATGGTCGAAAGTATATAAAGGGCGAGTCGCACAGTTTCTCGTCAGTCATTCACTAGCTGTCGCCGAGCTAATATAAGGAAGAAAATGGACGAATTAAAAGTGCATGTAAGGCATTGCTTACTATATGAATTTCAGTCTGGCCATTCAGCCGCCGAAGCAGTGCGTAATATATGTCAGCGTGTTACTCCTGAAGTTGTGTCTGAAGCCACGGCGAAACGATGGTTCCAGCGGTTTCGTAGTGGCGACTTTTCATTATCAGATCAACCTAAGTCTGGTCGACCGGTGAAGATTGATGTAGCCAAATTAAAAACCTTAATTGAAGGAGATCCGAGGCCAACGAGTCGTACTCTTGCTACCGAGTTAGGCTGCTCTCATGTCACCATAGAAACACATTTACACGAGTTGGGAAAAAACTACAAATACAGTGTTTGGATACCGCACGAACTTGATAAAACCGCCGTGCCGATATCTGCATACAACTTCTGTCTTTTCGCCGCACATTCAACTGGTTGGACCATCTTATCACTGGAGATGAAAATGGGTCTTATATATAAATCACACACGTAAACGTCAGTGGCTAGCTCCAAACGAAAAAGGAATAGAGGCACCAAAAACAGAGCCTCACCCGAAAAAAGTTATGCTGTCCGTTTGGTGGGATATTCATGGTATTATTCACTGGGAACTCCTACCAAGTGGAATGACTGCTACCGCATCAGTATACTGTAATCAGCTTGAAAATTTAAACCAAAAAATCTGTCAGAATCGTCCACAGCATGCTAAAGTTTTTTTCTTACACGACAATGCTCGCCCACACATTGCAAAAGTGACTCGGCTAAAGCTATTGGAGCTAGGTTGGAAAGTGATACCTCATCCACCGTACTCTCCAAACTTGGCACCTACGGATTACGCCTTGTTCAGATCGCTAAGCAATGCCTTGAATGAAAAAAAGTTCGATGATCAAGCCCATCTACGACAGTACATAGCTGAGTTTTTTGAATCTAAACCTAAGAACTTTTTCGCCGATGCCATTCATTCTTTACCAGAACGATGGAGACAAGTAGTAGATAACGAAGGCCGTTATATTTTTGATAAATGATTAAAATAATAAATTAAATAAAAATTACAATATTGGTTATGATTCGCTCATTACTTTCTTACCAACCCAATACAATATAAGGGGGGCACTCTTTCCATTTGGACAGGCCCAGCTGAGTTTAATTTTTTTTTTGTGAATTTAAAATATGTTTTTTAGGGTTCCGTAGTCAACTAGGAACCCTTATAGTTTCGCCATGTCTGTCTGTCCGTCCGTCCGTCCGTCCGTCCGCGGATAATCTCAGTAACCGTTAGCACTAGAAAGCTGAAATTTGGTACCAATATGTATATCAATCACGCCAACAAAGTGCAAAATAAAAAATGGAAAAAAATGTTTTATTAGGGTACCTCCCCTACATGTAAAGTGGGGGCTGATATTTTTTTTCATTCCAACCCCAACATATGATATATTGTTGGATAGGTATTTAAAAATGAATAAGGGTTTACTAAGATCGTTTTTTGATAATATTAATATTTTCGGAAATAATCGCTCCTAAAGGAAAAAAAAGTGCGTGGCCCTCTAACTTTTGAACCATATGTTTAAAAAATATGAAAAAAATCACAAAAGTAGAACTTTATAAAGACTTTCTAGGAAAATTGTTTTGAACTTGATAGGTTCAGTAGTTTTTGAGAAAAATACTGAAAACTACGGAACCCTACACTACACTGAGCGTGGCCCGACACGCTCTTGGCCGGTTTTATTTAATTTACATTTAAATGATCCAATTGATGGTGAATTTCTTATAGGTGGAGGAATATTGTTCCAGCACTTCGTGGCAGAGTATTTAAAACTGCCACGAAATGCTGCGGTGCTGTGCCTAGGGCAAAGAAGACGAATGGCTCCCCGGATATGGCGTTGGGAAAAAGTTAGTTTTTCATAGAGGTAGAGGGGCGTCATGGTTTTTACAATGCCAAAAAGCATGCAGGCAAAATGCAGCGAACGCCGCGATTCCATATTCATTAACCCGCTATTATTTAAGTAAGGAGTTACATGAGTTCGAGGTGGGATATTAAAACAAAATCGCGCACATGCATTCTGCACCCGCTGCATTAGCTTTTTTGTTTGGTACAATAGACACCCACCTATGACATTATCAGCATAGTTAAGTTTTGACAGAATCAGAGATTCACATAGAGATATCCTAACGTCAGTACTTAAATATCTTAAGTACTGACGTTAGGATTAAATAAATAAAAAAGATTTTTTGCCGTAATTTATTAAATTATGGGCTGGAAACGAAATAATATAAATGTAAATTGTTAACATTGCGGGCTACCTGGTTTACTTTGTTTGGTTGTGGTGAAATTGCAAATGTTTTCTCCCAACACTTCAAAATATTGGATGTCCATTTAGCAGTATAATTTAAATATAAGTTAACTTTAAATAGGACATACACCCATTTTTATTTTACATTTTATAATGTATATTTATATAGTTTTAAGTTTAATTTGGTTAAAAATTTTCGGTTATTCTTCCACCAAAGTAATGGGAACATTCACGCAAATATCTCTGGATGGAGTATTGACATAACACGAGGCAACCTGTATAGCAAAATGGTACATAATAGTATATGTAAACTCCAAGCATTTTCGTTAATATTGCCCTTACAAATAATGCGAAAAGGACGTTCTGACGTGATACGCTTTATCACGCGACCGTGCTTGGCCGCCGGAAGATGCTGTTTAAATTTTTTGGCTTCCTCATCTCAAGTTACACCGTGTATTTAGTTCTAGTCAAATAATCCCATGGGCTCGAAACAAGCACCTTCCTTAGCCGATGACAATATTGTTTGCATAACATGCCGATGCAATACTCGCATTGTCCGTGACTCCGTGACATTGGATCGGTTGTTTATATCGGGATTTAGTTTCAACATCAGTCAAAGCAGCCAAGAACACGGCGTTAAGGCGCTGTTGGCTCAGAAACCTAATTCTAGCTCAAAACGGTTGCCACAATACAATATAATTGGCAATGTTGGTTTTCCCGGCGTCAATTCAGTGATTACTTTTTTTTTACTTTCGCTCGATATTAAAATCTCACGAACATTATTTTAAATATAACATTAATCTGAAAAAAATCAGCAATATTAATATTAGGTATGTCTGAGCACATTCAGTGATTTCTTTTTAGGGTTCCGTAGTCAACTAGGAACCCTTATAGTTTCGCCATGTCTGTCTGTCTGTCCGTCCGTCCGTCCGTCCGTCCGTCCGTCCGTCCGCGGATAATCTCAGTAACCGTTAGCACTAGAAAACTGAAATTTGGTACCAATATGTATATCAATCACGCCAACAAAGTGCAAAAATAAAAAAACCGGCCAAGTGCGAGTCGGACTCGCGCACCGAGGGTTCCGTACAAACCTGCAAGGTTTACAAAGTTCGTTCATTACGACAATCGAGTCGTAATGTAACTAAAAATTTAAGGTTTTCGGAATTTTTCCTTTATGTGTGCTATAAAACGTTGCTTCATGCCAAATTTCAAGATTCTAGGTCGACTGGAAGTACCCTTTAGGTTTTGATTCCCTTGCGAGTACTTGCGAGTTTCAAAATATGCAGCTTAAATTGCTGTTTCTTTTGATTGCGTTGACATAGAAGTTTGATTTTGTTACAGCTTAAAGGTATTATAGACCTGAGTATTTGGTATGAATTTCAATTTAATACCTCTACGCGTTTATGAGGAAATGGGTAGTAAGGTTAAAATTATTAAAAAAATATATATTATGTGATGTAACTAAAAATTTATGGTTTTCGTAATTTTTCCTTTATCTATGCTATAAGACGTTGCTTCGTACCAAATTTCAAGATTCTGAGTTCACGGGAAGCACCCTGTAGGTTTTGATTCCCTTGCAAGTGTCGAAAATTTGCGGCATAAACGGCTGTATCTTTTGATTGCGTTGGCTTAGAAGTTTGATTTTTTCACAGCTTCAAGGGACAGTAGACCTGAGTAATTGATATAAATTTCAGCTTCATACCTCCACGCGTTCCTGAGAAAAAGGGTCTTGACAGACGGACGGACGGACGGACAGACGGACAACAAAGTGATCCTATAAGGGTTCCGTTTTTTCCTTTTGAGGTACGGAACCCTAAAAATGGAAAAAATGTTTTATTAGGGTACCCCCCCTACATGTAAAATGGGGGCTGATATTTTTTTTCATTTCAACCCCAACGTGTGATATATTGTTGGATAGGTATTTAAAAATGAATAAGGGTTTACTAAGATCGTTTTTTGATAATATTAATATTTTCGGAAATAATCGCTCCTAAAGGAAAAAAAGTGCGTCCCCCCCCTCTAACTTTTGAACCATATGTTTAAAAAATATGAAAAAAATCACAAAAGTAGAACTTTATAAAAACTTTCTAGGAAAATTGTTTTGAACTTGATAGGTTCAGTAGTTTTTGAGAAAAATACGGAAAACTACGGAACCCTACACCGAGCGTGGCCCGACACGCTCTTGGCCGGTTTTTTATTTTAGTTGTGGTTGAATGTTAATCTTTAGTGTTTAAACTCATTATATACCAGTAGGCCTAGCACATGATGGCCGCGGGAGTATGTCGCCGCGAGATAGATGACACGTCTTTGTCTAATTGTATTAATGACATAAGGACAGGTAGTCTATCTCGCGGCGACATACTGTCGCGGCCATCATGTGCTAGGCCTGCAGGTAGGCAAGTATGGTCGCGCGATAAATGATAAAACATCAGGCCGTCCCGTCCCGTCCCTATCGCACTATTTGTAAGTTCGGTTAACTAGACCTTATTGGAATTAGTTTAGTTTCCTCACGATGTTTTCCTTCACCGAAAAGCGACTGACAAATATCAAATGACATTTCACACATAAATTCCGAAAAACTCATTGGTGCGAGCCGGGGTTCGAACCCGCCAACACACACAATCGTACATCCATCTTATTCAAGCTTACTCGCAGTGACGTTGAAAGAAGAACACGAACTTACTCAACTCACTGGGCCTTAATAACGTTGTCGCTAGAATTTCACTCATATTACTCGTTATCTGCCTATGCCTATAGAGAGACGAATAATGTTTCTGTCTAATAATAGTATCATGAACCTCCTAATGAGGACTTGAACGTAAATTATTTTTCAGGCTACGAGTACATTAGGGCTTAGATTATAAAAGTGCACAAAAGTTACCGCCATTTAAGTACAATTCTCTTTAAAACTACATGTATGAAAGCGTCGCGAGTGCGCGTGATTTATATAGCTAAAATTTACTATATTTAATACGTACTTACGTACTTTGAGGAACGATTCTGTCTGTATTATTTGTCAAAACGTGAAGGTTAACGATGTAGGTATAATTTAGTTATTTCTCTCTTTATTTCCTAAATGCTGTTAATGAAATTATCAATAATCGACATGCATAATTGCACACTAAATTAACAAACAATACGATCATTGGGCATGCACTGCGAGCATTAGGACAGTTATCAATAATATCGATTTACTGAAAATCAGTGTAACGTTCATATCACAATAGCTTTCATGAAATCATACTTAGTGGGATAAAATGGCTACCGAAAAACGCTCAATTCGAATGCCGATGTTGGCCGAAGATACCCGAAGAAGCCCGAAGGGATGACAAGCGAGCGCAGCGCTTTCCGTGGAACGCGGAAAACGTCGGCACATGTTGAAAATACAAGTGGGCATTGACCCCTACCGCGTGGGCCTGAATCTACAGCTGTTGCTGAATCAAGCCGCATCGCCGCGTATTTATGTGATCCTAGTACTCGCTGCGAGCATCTCGTGTAAATTAAACACTTTATTTAGTGAGTAAAGCTTTTAATAGGTTATTTTATCACCATACATGTTTTGTGCATTCCGCAATTTATTTTGTCTTGAGAGTTGTGCGGTGTAATTTTATTCGTGGCTCGAGGGACCTTGTGCTTTATGTCTACAAGGATCCTTTGACGTAGGATACGCAAACATCACCATTTTGTTCGATTCTAGATTATGGTAATAGGAAATAAAGTTTTAAGTTTAAGAATTTTACGTTCAGTAGATCAATAGGTATTAAATTGTACTTTTACTATAATTGATAGGACTATGTCACAGTTCAAGAAACTCTACCAGCACACTTAGGTATTACGATAAAGATTCTCGTGTAACAAAATGTTCAGAGCACAATGACTGGGTAAAACCTCGTCTAAGAATATTGTGTTCAAGTTTATGGCCAGACAAAATAAACGTAAAATGTTCTGTGAAACTCCGAGGAGCGCATCCTTGCTGGTGACGGGCAATCTGATAGCATCGCAGCATGAATCAGATTACAGGATTCTTTTTATTAATAAACCGGCGAATCTAGAGGACAACAGAGCAAAATGCACTTAGCAAATTGCGAATCGGCGAAAACTGCAAAGTTATTAAGGTTTCGTTTGTTTACACAATTCGTTGTAGACAAACTATAGCTACCACCATTAATAATTATACATGCCTGAATGTTGCTGTTGCAGTTTGGACAAATATTGGACTGTACCATTTCACGTTTTCGATATTGGACCTTTTAGTAAATCCATGGCTTTGCGTTAGACATTCGTGAACGACCAAATAAAACTTACGTTTTTATCGGCCGCCACGTTCGGATATAAAATTCGAGCGAAGTAGGTATGCGTAAGCGGCAGACGACCAATTAGTCACTCGTTAAATCAGCAAGGTGCGACATGTTTGGTGGTTGAATAAGGTCGTATGTACTTATATATTCTAAACACGTGCGGACTTTTTAACCTAACCCCGACAGCTCGTCTGCGGTTTTTAGCAGCGACAGTCCAATTCCGGTAGTCATCCTTTCTCGCTTAATTTACTTTAAATTTGGAGCGAGGTCTGATACTTTCTTATAAATACATTTTATTTTTACTAAGTAATAGTAGCTGACAAATATTTACAGTATTTTTTTAGATACTACATATGTATATATATGTTACAAGTAATAGAACAATTATCTGATGGTTAGCAACCTATTCTGTAATGCTAACATGCACCCAAACCCTCACAATATTTTATAGGGCGAGTAGTGGGTTTTCATTGTTTAAATGTCACCCACACGCTAACTAGTCGGTAATTTAATGTATTATTTTTTAAACAGACTAAGTACCTACTTATTAATTAAGTAAAAAGGTCCACATTCAATCAAACGTTGGCTAAGATGTTGTTTTTGAAACACCATTTAAAAATCAGCTGTTTTTAAATTAATTATCTTTTAATTTTACCTTCTTTCATTTACCTACCCACTTTTCACATGCAAATTACAATAACTAAACTAATTAACTGCAGCTATAACCACAAAATTAAAATTTTGAAAAAACCCCCGACCGCGACCTAGTGGACCGATTTTCATGAAACATAGCTAAGAACACTCCCGACTAACACAGCTTTCAAATAAAAAAAACTAAATCGAAATCGGTTCATCCGTTCAGGAGCTACGATGCCACAGACAGACACACACACAGACAGACAAACAGACAGACAGACAGACAGACAGACACGTCAAACTTATAACACCCCGTCGTTTTTGCGTCGGGGGTTAAAAAATAGGAATGAAAGGCTGACCATTGTCGCATTGAGCACTTGACATACATTCGTCAATTTCATCTTTAAATAAAATACTATAATTATGTATAATTTCGCTAAATTCTACAGGAATATGGAATGAGAGAGAAGCCTACAGAAAATACATTATTAATTTACCGTCTTTAAATATCGTATTTCCTAGTAAAGCGGTGAAAAACTTCGTGCGTCGCCGTACAACACCGTTTTCCTAGAAAACCAAAGCGTTAGTCACTTATTTAACTGTGAGTAGGTAATCAAATTTCAAGCTAGAAGCACGACAAACGACATAAAGCTAAAGTTGTACAGCTTCTTGTAATAAGCAATCGTAGTCTTCATTTACCTTTCTGGAAAAGACCATTATATTTTACCAAAGAGGATCAAGTATTATAGAGAGTTACTGCCATCTTTCGACACAGGCTTACAACTTTTGAACCTCAGTTTTGACAATTTGGCCCATATTCTTAGTTATTTTTAAAATCGGGACTTAATCGCGTATAACTACATAATTAAACTGACCTCCAACGTTTCAAGGACGGCATTGTCCCCGTGGTCTCGGAGAAGACTGCCTTGAAATGACATCAACACCTTCTGACAGCCGCGCGAGTTTTTCGAACTACCCGCACTTGGTTTTGATTATCAACTTGAACTGTTTGCGCACTAGGGATGTTACTCTGTCGACATACAACACTGACGATATTCGATTTAACGACTGTCGATATTATTTTCCGCTTACACTTATTAATGACAGGATTCCATGTGGATGAGATCCTAAAACCTTCGTCCCGATTGAAATTGCGATGTTTTTTTATTTCAATGGCTTCACGCACTTTACAGAAATGGCGTTCCGTGGAAAGGACTTTAGGGTCATATAGTTCGATCCAGTGGTTTGGTCCTGACTCTAACAAATGTTCAGCCACGGCAGACTTGTTGACCTGACGATTTTTCACAGCCGCGATGTGCTCCTTTACCCTTTCTTCTATGGTGCGCTTAGTTTCTCCAATGTAGGAGCTACCACAACTGCAATCAAAATAATTATGTGTAATAATCGTGAAAGTTTAAATCCATATTCTTAGCTTGATATTGTGTTAAAAATGTTAAAATGTCAAATGTTAATATTAGCGCCATCTAGCCGAGCGTCCCCGAAAGGTGTAACGCCATCTAAGTCTCCGTACCTTTTTCTGTATGGTTCTGAGGTACGTTTTTTTCTTAGACTTTATCTGTCTATACGGAGTTACATATGTCTTTGTATTTCACGCAACGAAATGTACTTTGATCGATGTTTCAATAAGAATATGGCTCTTCAGGAAACATTTTGTTCATAAGTAACGTGTTATTTTCGTGTTATTAACGTACCTACTAATGTGCGAAATATCCTTTGATATTTGACAGACACGTTTCGTAGAAGGAATACATCATGTGGAAACTGGTTTAATCCCAATAAGGCCTAGTTACCCTTCAGGTTGGAAGGTCAGATGGCAGTCGCTTTCGTAAAACTAGTGCCTACGCCAAATCTTGGGATTTGTTGTCAAAGTAAACCCCCAGGGCCCCATGGGCCGTGACGAATGCCGGGATAACGCAAGGAGGATGACGGTAATAAATAGTTATTTATTTTATTTTATAAGTCCACGACTTGGTCTGCGTAGAACGATGATGACTGATAGACACAAACCTCTCTCTTCTCCGGATTGAGAGACAGAGTTGTACCTTACAACTTAGGCCTGATTTAGACGGTGTGCGAACTCGTATGCGATTTTAGTTACATTGCGGGCTGTTGAGGGTATATACAATTTTGCACAGCCATCAAATACCGCAATGTAATAAAATTCGTATGCGAGTTCTCGTACCGTCTAATTGGGCCCTTATTCTCGTAAGTCCCGGCGTACTTGTATAAGTACAAATTATATTAGCGCTTTGAACCCCTACAGAAAGAAAAGAAAGTTCCAAATTCGAAATGGGATAATATGTCTTGGGGTCTTACGATTTTAAAATAGTAGATAATAGGGAAGTAGTAAATAGTAGGTAATAGCGAAGTAGGGATACCTATATGTATACCTAAGCTTGTGCGATGCATGGGATGATGAGATACTGCGTTTTTCGCTGGCTGTAACTAATCGGCCTAATTCGAAATGTAAGTTGCTTTGAGTATTTTATTAATCAGATACTTATGTTTCAGACCGTTTTTGTTTGAAGAAACATATATATCCTATCAGAATTATATCAAGAGCTCATATCTGACAAATTTTAATGGCCGAATCGAGCCGAATGTTCACTCCATGAAATGTAAATTTTTATTCGCTAATAACCTGGAAGTTATAATTAATTTCACGTCGCGTGCACATTTAATTAAACCTGTTTTGTGGTTGCAATTTGTTATATTTCCATATTGTCGAGATATCATTGATACTTAATAAAAATGAGCAATAATATTCAATACATCAGTTAAATATGCTGGAAACTAAAACAAATGCTTCAAAATACCTGCATGGTTGTTAAATGTGCATTATTTATACAACGTGTCTTTTACGGTTTGATTATAGGCATTGAATTAGTTAATGTGTAGGCACTAGCGAAAGTTACCGATAATTACGATCCCCTTGATATGAATCCTTGTATAGTTCCCACCGAACAAGGAAGCGTGCGTTATAGGTGAATGAACTGTTGGAGTCAATGTCAACGGTACCGCTGGTCCAGAATTCGGCAAGTCGAGGGTGCGTACTCAGCACAGGGTAGCAGGGTGCAACCGGCGGGGTAACGACCGCCCCGGGGTCGACGACCCGCGCCACGCGGCCGACACTACCCAAACGATTGATTGGAGCGAGACGGCGCTACCTCTCTGCACCCTCACGAATTAACTACCCTCCTCCTTATTAAGCCGAACAACGCTCTCCCCCGTTAAAGATAAGGTATCTTTCTCTTTGTGTCGCAGAGTCGAGTTACGCGCTAATGGCGCTAAGGTGATCGCACACATAGGACAGAAGGGAAGTAAGTTTTGCTCAAAATATTGATTTTTCCGCGGGTTCCACTGGTGCGTATGTGTGAGTGCCGTTTGTGTGTGCGTGTTGCCTACATACTACATCTATTTTGGGTGAACACGTGGTCACTGAGTACTTGTATTGTGTGGATCAAGTTGTTGACATGCGGCTTTATTTTTAACTTGATCTAATCGGTGCGTAAATTGTATAGTAATAGAGGTATTTACTATTACAGGAACTTTTAACATGTAGGTATGTTTCATTCAGTTTGCTTAGGAACAAAATGAAATTTATAGTTAACACAGGAATTGTTGAACATTATCCTGTAAGCATCATCGGATATAGTTATCTTGTCATCGTCATAGTTAACAAAAAATATTTTAAAAACTGTTCCAATAGCTGCATTAATTGTTTGAATTTAAAAAAAAAAATAAAACGATTACATAAAATACTTAAAATAAAAAAAAAACTAAGGTAAGATAACTGGACTAAACATTGTCCAGAAAATAAACCGATAAATTTTTTGTATAACCGCTTGATTCATTTACTTGAGCTTGAGGCACAAGCGAAGATTCTTCGTTTCATCGCGGCAAAGATGCTTTCGTATATCTAACTGTTCTTTTCTACATCAGACATTCGATCTTTGAATTTCGAACACCCGATCTAGGGCCTACTTACTCGGTGCGAATTTTCGCATACCAGTTTCAGAACATTGTAACTGAAATCGTACGAAGTTCGCGCGGCGTGTAAATGGGCCCTTCGATTATACATATAATACTTTTCAAGTGTCAATGTCAATAGTTTCTATATAAACGAAAGTTTCTAATAAATCAAGCGGCAAGTGTACAAAAATAAACCGGAAACATAAATTAGTGGCGCGTTATTCCCATATTTATTATTGTTTGTCATAATATTAAGCTTAATCTTAATATTAAATTATAACACATAAAGCTATCACATTTTTTTATATTAGAGAATAGAGCAAGAGCCCAGAGACGCCCGATCTTCCTAATTTTATCAAGAATGAAACTTTGGGATAATGTAGAGTTCGTATCGACGTTTAATAATGTCTGCATATTCGTAGGCCACTTTTTGCTATAAGATTTTTTTTAAACACCAACTTTCTTTAAATTTTTAAGGCTGATTTATATATGTGTTAGAAAATACTGTTAGTAATTGATTATTACCTTTTCATGATCATTTCCGCCGGCCGCAGCTTGAGAAATTAGGATAAGTTAGAGAGACTTTCAAGCGTCTGGTAAAAGTTACGGCCGGCGGAAATGGTATAGAATAGGTAACAATTTTGTACTAAAAAATGATAATGATTAAAAAGTAGTTTTTTTATGTTACCTAGAACTGAAACTAGACGGAATGCAGAAAAAATCATATAATATTTTAGTCTCAAAATGTGATCAGAAATACGCTGTTAAAATCATTCGCTTTCCTCATGTTACACCGTGTGCGTCCTGCAGGGCAATCATGGTCGCGCTATAAATGATAAAACATCGATGTTTTATCGTTTATCGCGCGACCGTAATTGCCTGCCTGTTCTGCGATGTAAGAGATGAATTACCAAGTTACTTATCGTTGCCCATTGTTGCTCTCCCAAACTTACTTGTGATGTGAAATTAACTTCAGAAGAGTTTCTTAATCAAAAAGGGATAATCTCTCTGTCGCGCCAATATGCAAGAGCGATATAGTTTGCATTTATGCGGCGTTTAGCGTCGCAGAAATGCCATTCGGTTACATGCATCATAATCACGGGTAAACTATAAGACAAAATAAATGCAAGTGTCCTGACTGACTGACTATTTTTAAAATGTACATAGATAAGAAGGGATTTTACAAAAGTTCAACCTTAAGAGGGTTAAAAGGGGGATGAAAGTTTGTATTGGGATTTGATTTTACTTTGACTTAGTAATGCGGAAACTTGGAGGAAAGATAGTAAATAAGTATAGGAGAAAGTTGTTTCATCGTTTTGAATATTCTTCCTGCAAGGGGGTTAAAAAGGGGATGAAAGTTTGTATAATTAACAACTTTCATTTTAAGCTAGGATCTTGAAACTTCTTATAGTGGTTACAGGCTTTTTTTAAATTTATCACTTAAGAAGGGGGTTGAAAGTATATTATAATCCGCCAAGGAGTGGAATGCCCTGCCTGAGTCTGTGTTTCCGCATGAGTGCAATCCAGGTCTCTTTAAAGCAAGAGTTAATAGGTATCTCATAGGTAAGCGTGCTCCACCGTAGACCGCATCATCACTTACCATCAGGTGTGATCGTGGTCAAACGTCTACCTAACCATACCAAAAAAAAATGAATTTGAAACTTTGCAAAATGTTAGTTCAGAGAAATGAAAGAAAAAAAATAGTGGTTTTAGAAAATCATCCCCTAAAGGGAATTCTAAATTCTTTCATCGAGAAATAAGATCATTTTGGTAAATAATGCGGATATATACGGAGGATCTATAGATACAATAACGCTGACCGTGAATCATTCAAACTCTAATAGCACATTATTTACCTAAAGGTGCCTTGATGCATTAATTTCGCCTTTTGTAACAAATATTTACGTGAGATGTTCTGCTATTAGAAATATCAATCAAAATTCATAATGTCCAGTAATTGAACTGTAATTTTATACTAAAAATGCTGTGACAGAATGACTACTCAGTCACTCATATGACAATGATTCTGGCTGGCCGTACGAATAAAATAACCCAATGCTAATATTCACCACATTAACATATGTAATACGCGTAGCATCCAGCTTACTCAAATTAAAAATTCACTTTTCTCAACAAAAATACCAAAATCTGACACTGGTCTATTAAACACGGACAAAAGCAAGTGAAATCTTTTCAAGCAGAAACCTGAAGATTGCAATGACACCTCACCTTAAGTTCAAAGGACATCGGAGAAATCGCCGTGTAACGTTACTACATACCTACTCCTATGTAAACAGCTTTTCTTCCAAGTGGCACTTTAAGAAATATTACTATATAGGTGCCCACACATACATTCGTACATTATAGGTGTGTACAAGGAACTAACACAGCCGGTTTGCAAGAGCCACGCACACATACACACAGCCTTACCCTTGATTTTGCCATCTCAAGGTCTCTACCCTTCGAGGAAACTCACTCTTTCCTCCACTTTTTCGTATAAGTCCGTCTCATTCTATTGTGCGGACAATGCCGAAATTTACCGATCGGGAACCCGGGTCGTCGACCGGGAACACCATATTATTAGTAAATAAACATTGATATAGATAGTTAGTTGCATATCTGTAGATGCACGTGAGGATTTGTTTGTATAGCGGCATTGTCGAAGTCATAACGCGGTGTTCTGATTGCTTGTTAACTTTTATTTGGCTAGTAGAATATAACCCTGTCATTTGGTGGCCCTTGGCTTTAGGTACATCCAAGGGATAAAATCGTAATCTCGCTTGTGACAAGAGGAGTCGGGTTTAATGCACGGTGCTGGCTTGGCTTTAAACCATTTCGTTGGGGAATTAATGTGTATTTGGAGGACACTTTATGTTTGCCGTCTAGATCCGGTTGTGTTCGAGCGTACAAACAGTTAATAAACGAGAAAAGTTTCCTAATCAAGTGGAATATATATTGCACATAGCTATTTCCTCGTACTAAGAACTTACTACATATATTAGTGGACATACGAATTTTAAGGCGGTTAATAATACCTTATAAGTTATAAGTACCTTTTATACCAATCGGAAATTTAGTTCTTGGCTGTTTAAAAAAATACACCAACCCAATTAGTTGCTTTAAAATATTAAAATATGTTAGGTCATGACGTAGTTTTTGACAACATAGTGCGATGAACGTAAATTTGTTTTACAAAAATTTAAAGAATTGGTACATGTTGTATTGGAAAAAGTACTGTTACTACTGTTGCAAATCATTTTATGCTGTATTCTGAACTAAATATGTATTTTTTTTATACTACGTTGGTGGCAAGCAAGCATACGGTCCGCCTGATGGAAAGCGGTCACCGTAACCTATGCACGCCTGTATTTGTACTAAAAGTGCGAAAAGGACGCACTGATACGATAGCCGATAGGCTACATCACGCGACCATGCTTCGCCCGCAGGTCTTAAATCTCTCTTGTATCAGACATTGATCTCGAGCGGGTAGCTAATTCACGGAGTACTAAAACTATAAAAACGTGCAAAGTGAAACGTTCCTCGCTGAAAACGGGACAACGGCCTCTGGCCGAAGCTATCAAGGAAAACAAATTGAATGACAGTTTTACTGGCGGTAACTATATAGTTAGTACCAAATAACTTAAGACGATACAGGAGGGGTCGATTCTTTTGTAACCCCAATTTTTTTGTAACATGGGTATTTTTTACGCGATTAATACTCAGAATCGCGAGGTTTTAGAAGAAAAAAATGTCCCCAGATTTCCATAAATTTTTTCGAATCTTCCATTCCGTTACCGCCATACAAAATGTATGAAAAAATGGTAACGAAATTGGAAAAAATCTTGAGACACTTTTTTTCTCGTATTAAATTGAAAGAGCGCGCGATTCTGAGTGGAAATCATATAAAAAATTCCAAATCCAAAAAATAAGTGAGGTCGACAACTTTGAAAAAAAATGGCCCATTTCCTCCCTAGTTTTTGAAGATAGAACACTGATTTTTTCAACAGGTTATTGTTATTGTTATCTGTGCCGGACCGTTTTGATTTTTTTGATATTCTTATTTTTAAAGACGCTAGTGCTTATCAAAAAAATCCAAAAACGGCCTTATTGATTATGGCGCAAAAAAGGTGTGGTGATACCTATTCAAAATTGACAACAATTACCCAAAAAAACTAAACGGTCTGACACAGATAATTTCAGTGCTATTCAGATTCTCAAATTTCGTTACGATTGATTAAGTTTTGAAAGAGGAAACAATCGAGAGCGGAACCTCGATTTTAAAGATTTTTTCCCAATATCTTTTAACTGAGTTATTCTGAATGGACAATTTTTTTTGTTAAATCTAGTTAATAGTATAATATATTTAACTAAAATTCCGTAATTTAAAGGGGGGCTCCTTTCTACTTTAGCATTTTCGTTCCTGTAGAGTCTTAACATACCAACAGTACTAGCAGTAAAACAAGCAGTACGTAGCAGTTTGTCTCTCAACGACAGTCGATAGGTAAGAAGATATAAGAATGCAAATGAAAATCTTACGAGTATAACATACATAATTTTCTGAAGTTTGAAGTGTACCTACATATGGCCTCCGCCCGCCCAAGGAAGTATGTAATACTTACGCTCAATGACTATTATTATGTTATGAACTTCATCTAACTACATCAAAATATGTGTAAAATGTACTGATATTTAATTAATCCGCTCAATTGCTCTGCATTTTTCAATGGACTCTATTATAAATAAAATAAAGGGTACATGTAACTATTACGCTTCAATTAAATTTTATTCTGAATTCATCAGCCCTCAACAAATTTTCATTGGTATGTCGAGCCCCGAATTGCAAATTATTAATTAATAATTATTGTTATTCATAATTAAGCCACAACCGCAATGTTCGACACAATAAGTTTGTAATTACCTTGACATCGGGGGTTCAATGGATTGGGTGTTACCGAATAATTTCGATGCACTCCTATAATGCACTCATGCCTGAGGTCGGCGAGGGTGAGCTATTTTCATACTAATATGATGTCAGACATGTCAAATTAGTAGGAAAAAAGCTCACCCCCGCCGACCTCTGCTGATGACGGGTCTCCATATGACTCGAAACATGTCGACCGCGATGTACACCTGTATATTTCAATATTTGAATATGGCTCACGAAAGTGACGCCTATCAGTCCTACAATTATACTCAATTTTTAAAAATAGTATGTAATTGTATGTATGTAAGTATATGTCTATGGTTTTTATTGATGTTTCAAAATTGGTCTCTTAATGCATCGCCTACAATCTTCTCTGCTTTGCCCAAAGGTTGACTAGTAGAGAATGCCTCATGGCATTAAGTTCGCCTTTTGTACATTAAGTTGTTCTTTTGTGCAATAAAGTTTATATAAATAAATAAATAAAATTTTACTCAAGACACTCAAGGCAAAATTCAATGCAGTCGAAATGCTTTCTAGGCTTAAAGCAATACCGTTACTAAGAACACATATCTGTGTAGTAAACACAAAGGTACACGGAAAAGCCACAAAAATAATTATTTGATAAGGAACACTAATACCCCAAGAGCTATCCGGTCTTGCTACTACTGGGAAAATAACTTAATTCTATAACAGTACTTTTTATCTCACCAAAAATTAAGTTTGGTAATTTGGTACAGTTTTTTTAGTTAAGCCACCAAAATTTGTGACAAGAAACGTATAATATAATAAAAAAAAGATTATTTTAATTCACTAAAAATCAGGCGAAAATGGTATCAGGACTTTTGTTTGAAATTCGACTACTTTAATTTATGATCTTTATAACACATTAAGAAACCACCTATTTTTGTGAATGATACTTCGTAGTAGCAAAAAGCGGAGTAATTAAATTAGTTATGACGCAAGCAATAATAGGACAAGTGAAGTTATGGTTGTTTTGTATCTACATTATGTGTTGAAACACTATTTCTACTGAAACCACCCTAAAAACAAAACGGAAGTTCAGTATTTTACTAGCTCAGAATAACATTCAGGGCAAAAATTATATCAGTAAAAAAATTGGAACAGACTTTTCGTTAAGATCAAAATAAAGAAGTATAAAAAATAATCCACCTTTAAATGCACGCCAAGAAGCGCTAAAATCTGTACTGAAAGAAGTATTTTCATATTTTTCATTTACCTACAAACTCTACTATTGACGATGTCATTTTCTGCATTATTTCAAAAGTTAGTTATTCATTCGTATTTTCATTACATCGCGGTATAATAATATATTTCGCCACCTTCACTATCGCTTAAATAGCTCAGTTATAGTAGCGTAAGACGATGGGCGCGCTCCTGACCTGACGTCGTGGGTTCGATCCTCGGCAGTGGAAATCTTTTTTTCTTGTTATTATTTTTTTATCTTTTACACCCTTTTAAACCCTCTCTTTTTAAATATTTATTTTTTAGTATTAGATTTACAACCCATTTCATTGAAATTTTGATAGACACATGTAATGCAATAAGTTTAAAAATTGTCTTTCAGTATTAGTATTGATTGAAGGTAACCTAAGGTTCAACATCGTGCGTCGTTCCTACTAACCGCAATACTCTGTCTTAGCTAACCATCGCTAGACGTTATGCCCTTGTAATAAGGATTACAAGTGTACAGTGACAGTTGTCCGGTATGACTCATAGATTTATATATCATTAAGCTAGATTGAGTTGTTAGGCCAAAAAGTGTGTCCACATGAGAGGGTAAAGTTGGGGCTGGTGTCCCTCTCGCACTTATTCCCACTGTCAAAATTATTTGAATGACGCCACTGTCATTATTTGGGGATACCAGTCAATATTCAAAGTTACTACCAAATCTACTAATACCGAATTAAAGGTTTTTTTTAATTGCGCAAATCTTTGGTTTTATGGCTTCATAAGAATGACTTACCAATTCATTACAAGATATTAATATCCTTGCCTCGATATAATACAAAAATAATTTAAGAAGTTTATAAACTTAGTTATCATACAGGTAAAAATAGTACTACTGTAGTAATCTCTTTAACACTGGTCACAGGTGCGAGAGGGACACCAGCCCCAACTTTGACCCTCTCATGTGGACACACTTTTACTAGTCTGATAAGAACGCCTTTCTGCACCGGTGATAAAGTTCAATTTAGTATGGCAAAAAAAGTGTGAGCTCAGTCCCTATTGAAAGTCCATGGTATGATTCAATGAAAAATTGGCTAAATAGTAATCAGAAAACAAGCAAAAAGGGTAGAATATATTTCTTATAAGTTATTTCTTTGGATTACATTACAAAATGAATGTATTATACATTATAATACTCGTTGTAATTGTATAGATTTCAGTGAATAATTTTATTTGTTCAAATTAATGACTTTCAAGGAACAAAAACTATTGAGTCGCTATTAGACCGTTTTCACATTATCCGATCCGATAACGGATGTCGGAAGGATATCAATAGAAGAATCCAAGATTCCGCCTGTAATGTATGGAATATCGGTCCGACATCCGATATGGGATCGGATAATGGAAAAACGTACTACATTTTACTCTTTTTAATACCAAGATTAATTAGAGTCAGTTGTATGGTCGGTACGTAGTGTAAATAAAAAGTCGAAAAGTAGGTCCTTTCTATACTTTTTGCTATGTATTTTATATTTCAATAGGCAGGCTTTTGTACCCATATTACAGTACTTTCAATATGTGCTATCCTATAATTAAATTCGAACACTCGCGTATTAGACACTTCTAATATTATTTGAATGGCATTACCAACATTAAATCTCCTTTTGAAAATAAATTTTAAAGAATATCCCACACTATCAGATCAGAACCACTGGTATTTAATTTAAAACAAATGCCTATAATAAATAAATCCGATAAACCTTTGGGTTGTCTGCTGTCGAATTTAATTATTTTCATAGAAAATATTTTAATTTGTATCCTTCCAGCTCGAGATTCTTGGAAGCCTTGTAAATTTTTCTTTGTGACAACAAGATATGATATTTATTTCAGGAAATTTACACATACATACATTACATACATTTATTGTAATAAACGGAGTACAAGTGACCAAGATAAAGATGATACAGTAGGGTATTTTTAAAGTTTATGTAATGAAGAAGTAAAATTGCGGCCTTTTTTAGGTATTTATATTTATGAAATAAATTGGAAATATCTAATACCTACATACTTATTATATATTGGTAGCGGCTCCATTCGTTCAATATTCGTTCGCAATTCATTTTGACATATAAGTCATTTGAGCATATTATGACAAAAGGTATTTTGATAAAGAGTTTTTAGTGTGTGGCAGTTCCATTTGCAATTTTGATACTTAGGTCTTTATACACTATGTTGGTTATGACATGAACGATTTCCTAAGCAGATAAGAAGTTAACGTTATTAGCATCAACAAGAATGTTATAAATGCAATTTAGACCCAGATTTTTAAAACATTTTTGTTATGAATTGTGCGTCCTTGTATTTAATGTCATTGCAGTAGCTTGTACTCATCAACTTATAATATAAATAAAACCTTAAAAAATGAATTAAAAAAGCTGTAAAAACGTATGCGACGACTGAGATTTGAACTTGTGACCTGTGGCTTGTAAGTCTAACGATAATCGCCGGGGCTATACCTGGCCGTGACATATGGGTCGAAATTAGACTTTGCATAGCTTTCGCGTGTTTGTAACAAGCGTTGCTTCAACGATTCTGAAGAATGGAAGAATACATTTCACAAGATGACGGAGATCTGTCAAATGGTAGAAGAGAAAAACGTGAGATAGATGTATGTACTGACAAGTATATACTCTTTTCGACGACTGTCAAATCGCATGCCTAAAATAAATGTGTAATTTCTTTAATTACTTTGGACTTTATTATCGGTGGGAAACGTCTGTTTTTAATCTACTTAAAATATTACTTATGTAGAAACAGGCATGTAATGAGGAGGAACACTCAAAGGATATGACAGATGGCGCCACCCTATTAGTCCGTGAGACGTGAGAGCGAGAAGCTGATAATTATGTTTTTTCTCTCTCTCACATATGAATGACAGTGACATGCATAGGCGCCGCCTGGCGGGGTAAAATGTCAGTGTGCCTCCTCATTTACGTTAATGTGTAATAGAAGAACAGAATAAAAAGCATGCGACACGGCTCATCACCTACCCTCGGCTCAGCTCCACCGGCGTGGTGGTTTGCCATATGGATTCCTAAATGTAAGACACTAAGGTCCAAACCAAACCACGCAAAAAATGTAAATATATTAAATAAATTAAAGTATTAAATAAAGGTCAAACTTATTGGGTGGATTATCATGCTGTTAATATTGTTAAATAGGGACAATAAAAGTCAACCTCGTACTATTATCTGTTTCGAATTTGCCCGGTCAAATATTTAGAGATATTTATTTCCATATAAATATATTGGTGGTTTTTATATGTTAAATATCTGAAAAATTATGTGCTATTGATTTCTGCTTAAAAATATCTGTTATTATATCAGCTCTAGAGCACGTTAGACAAAATTCAAAAATTCTATATCAATAAAAATAGTCTTATTTCCCGTCATATATTTAGGTGGCTTCGGGTTGTAAACCTTAAAACTGATTTTTTTCTACATGTTTCCACCATTAAATTACTGTGAGGTATTTTGCTGAAAGAAAACGCTTATTTTCTAGGCGTAGTTTTTTTTAATATCTTCCATTCCAAACTATTGGTGGATTCGAAAATATAGGTTTTTTAAATTTCGATTAAGCGCTGTATATGAAATAAAACTACTGTTATAGAATTATGTTCAAAAATATCGTACCGGTCTTAGGCTATAAACTACGGACAATTGTTAAATAGTACCTACCTACCGAATTTCATTTAAAATGCATAGATAGCCTAGCGTTTTTTACTTTCAAAATTAAATACTTTCGAAGAGTAATAAAGTGTTGAAGACAGGCATTTCAGTTAAGTATAGGTAATACCGCTATTAGTAACATGGGCGTCATCGACTAACGCCCTTTCGAACATTACGCGCTCGTATATTATTAAGTATAGTGCCTGACCTACACCAATGCCGAATGCACCCTCCACTTAGATTTCTAGACACCTATAGGTCTCAAACAACCTAGGTGACGCACACACGCCCGCCGTCTGTGCGGCTTAGTGTGTGTGCGTTGACATTGCACGCGGGGGGCGGGGCTCGTTATGCATTTTAAGTTTTAAGGTTTCTGTACTAAGTTTTGAAATTTCAGGATGTTTAATATACACTGATGGCCAGAAATCTCAGGTAGATTAGTCAATTGTTTCTTAAGTAAAGGTCAATCAAAGCTTAATTGATGTATGGATATGCTGACGTGACATTTTTTTTGGGAATCAACCACTTTCATCTAAACTGTTGCAAACCTTTGGTATCGCCAGTTACACAACTTAGCTAAGGGCTTTGATGGCTCTTTTACATTCCTTGCATAATTTGCAACCATTGTATACATAACCTAATCCAAAACTTAAATAAGCTACAATACCGATACTGCATTTTACTAAGGAGAATCTTCTTCTATACGATACGAGGTTTCTGAAGTATTAAATACCTGAAACGAAACAACCCACCGCATTAAAATCAATTCACCAAGGAGTTAAAACGACGCATCGAAATGGCAACGTACAAGTATAATAGTTATTAAAACCGGCCAAGAGCGTGTCGGGCCACGCTCATTGCAGTGTAGGGTTCCGTAGTTTTCTGTATTTTTCTCAAAATCTACTGAACCGATACGCTCTTGGCCGGTTTTATTTTTGCACTTTGTCGGGGTGATTGATATACATATTTGTACCAAATTTCAGCTTTCTAGTGCTAACGGTTACTGAGATTATCCGCGGACGGACGGACGGACGGACGGACAGACAGACAGACATGGCGAAACTATAAGGGTTCCTAGTTGACTACGGAACCCTAAAAATCAGTAGGTCCCAACATCCCTGAAAATATGCAGATTATTAAAAGCGGTGAATTGATTTCCTACCCCACCCCATTAAACGCAATCTCGCAATAATATGATGTAAATAATAGATGACATGACATTCCATTTACCTCCGAGTGCCAATAATTATTCAGTCTAGACCTACCCCAACAAAGACTGCTTCACAGCGTTATTCAAAAAGAGACTTTATGCAAACTGCATAGATGTACTTCAGTGCATGCAGTGACATAGCTTACGCGATCTCGTATCTGGCGGACTAGCCGAAGTGAAAACCGTTGGCGCTACGTGACGAGCGAAACTCAGCTGGTTCTGTCGCACCATTACGGAAGAGTGATAGAGAGAGCTAGTTAGGGAGCGTTAGCGATTGTGACGTTGCCTGAGGCTTTTGTAGTCATAGTTTCCAATACGACCTTGCGCTTAGGGACTGACGTTTGGATTATAGAGAGCATGCATACAGAGCTGCTTCAGCTCGTCTCGTCCTCTAAGCTGTTTCCAGAATATGTATGATGTATGTTTACTTATGTAAGATTAAGAATATCCAGCTTTGCTTACTCCTAGTAATATATAGTGTTGAAAGTATGAAGAGCTTGTATATTGTGTCCATGTTCGACTGTTCGTTAGTATAATCACAGAATATTTAATAGTAAACAAAACTGCAAGTTCTAGCGCTTATACCTTGCACTTATCACGTCATGTAGTACTTATGTTCTACTAGCTTTTGCCCGCGGCTTTTCTCGCATTAAATTCGAAAATTTCTGAATGCTCTATACAAATTTCCACCCCCCCATTCTAGGGAAGTGCGGGGTTAGAAAGAGACAAAAAGTAGGCTATGTCACTTCCCATCCCTTCAACTAACTCCACTTAAAAAATAACGACAATTCATCGCTTCGTTTTACCGTGAAAAACGGACAAACTAACAGACACACACACTTTCCCATTTATAATACTAGTATGGAGTTTACTTATGAATGCCTCTTTGGGCCGATTTTTGAGTCTCATGCGTTCGAATTCAGAAAATTGTCACTGAAAATAATAGGCAAGTCACTGTTTTCAACCGGTATTTTAGTGACAAAATCCCGTATGCGAGATTCAAATTTCGGCCCCCTGGGCCGATTTTTGAGTCTCACGGCGTTCAAATTCAGAAAATTGTCACTGAAAATAATAGGCAATTCACCGTTTTCAACCGGTAATTTAGTGACAGTGAGACGCAATCTCTCGAACGCGAATCTCGGCCATTCGATTTCGTGAATTAAATTCGTTCAATAATATCTCCACTACTAGCGATTTAAATTCTACTAATAGAATAGAAAACAAGTGGTCATTTCATTGCCACTACTTTCAAAATTACTAGACATCCTTTTTCAAAAATAGCATTACGTCGTTTTCCACAGACTTTCGAATGGCGAATTCGAGCGCCCGAAATTCAAAAATCGATCCCCTATCGTGACTAATAATCGTATTGAAATGAAATGAAATGAAATATTTATTTTCCAAGTAGGCATATTACAATGCGCTTATGAACGTCAAATAAAGCTACGCCGGCTCTAACCCTACGCCTCAGCCTCGAGAAGATTTCAGTCCCCCCTCAGTTGGAGGGGGTATCCACTATGGGACCGGCAAGAAACTCGGCGGGCCACTTCTTTTCAAAACATTACATCTTATAATATAATTAACATGCATTAAAAAACGAGATACAATTTAATCAGCAAAAGTATTCATCAAAAAAAAAGAAATATTAAATTAACAGACTAGGTACCTACTCTATGGAAATTCATTTCAATAAATTATACAAAGTACAAAGCTACTATGATTAATAAGAGATATTTTCTCATGTCGTCTGAAAATAACCGTATATATGTAGTTATTTATAGTTAGTACGAGTAACATGATTTTTCTGTCAATTAACACACGATTTAATTATCGGTTTACGTTTAACATAGCGTTCTGCCTTAATGAGTGTAAACCGTTTAGGCTAGACGGATCGTTAGCGGACGAGTTGCGTCGGGAAATGCAAAAATATAATTTTGTGATCAGATTTTTATCATGGCGTTATCCCGGCTTTTTTCCACGGCTCATGGGAGCCTGGGGTCACGAAACTTTCACGAAAAATAAAGGGAATTTAAATTTATGAAATGGAATGTTTCCATCTATACAATTGTCCATACAAAGTATGGAAAGTTTCCGAAGTTTTCCTATATGAGAGTTTCAGAATTTTGGAAACTTTCCGACGGCACATCAGTAGGTCGGATACAAATAGAGGCATGATTGGAAACATGCGTATTCTGACTGTTTTATAATACTATTCTCTTAAGCTGCGTTTCCACTTAATGTTCAGGGTACGTAGCTGAATGGCACAAACGCCCACGAAACGAAACGCTCGTAGATATCTATCTCTATCGCTCGTGCGTACTGGCGCGACAGAGTCAGACTACCTTTCGCAGCGTCTTGTTTTCGTTTCGCGTCGCAGAAATGCCATTCGGCTACGGCACCAGTCCTGAGCGATCATTCGGTCGTTCGTGCACCGATAGATGTATGAAAGTCAAGTGTTTTCATCTGCGCACGCACGAAAATGTGTTGTCTTGTCTTTCTATCTCATAGATGTGTTATCGTTCTCTTATTATTTTGTGGCAAGGAGGCGCCACAAGCCTTTATTAAAAAAATGCATAATTGAATATACTTGGAAAAATTCGACCTTAGTCACCGTGATCCATGTGGCCGTATTGCTCAGGCACCTGCCGCGATAGCTTTGAACGCTGGTTCGAGCCGTGGGCAGTGCAGGAGGCCTTGGTCACTGTTACTTAGTATTTATTTAAGTTTAATACGAACAACATTTTATGGTAACTATTGTCAAATCCGAGATGCTATAACACCCCGGAACCCCTTAATTAAATACACCCTAAATTACCTAACTTAAGTCCAAATTGTTAGCCCTAATTAAAACAATACACTATTAAAAATTGGCCATTAAAACAAATACTGTGATCGTCTAGTAAGTGGTAGGACCCCGTAGTTGTGCGTAGCAATCCAGATTCTTTTTACCTTTAGGAACTTGCTATTAGGGGTAAATTTAAGTTGATAAAACTAAGGCAGTAATATATTCACTTGAGGTATAATAAGCAGAGAGAACGACATTTGTGAAAGAATTTAGTGCGTTGAGATAAGAGTGTGCGAGATAGGTAAAATTGTGTAAGGAATATAAATACAGGAAATATATTAAAAATATATACAAGACATTATTTAAAATGGGGTTAATTGTTTCCGACCCACGAGTCCCTTATACGTAGGAATAATAGGTGTATAATATAACATAGCCTATTATAAGGACCTCGCTCGAGCATTTGGACAAACCAGGTTGCTGATTCAATTTATGTTTTATCAAACATTGAACAAATGGGATCCTTAGAACAAAAGTAAACTGATGTAAAGTGTCTTTGCACTACTTAAAAATGTACTACCATAGTAGTAGATATCAAATATTTAATCAAGGACCCTTTAATCCCAGTATAATTTTATATGTTTTGGGATGTTTCTGCAACCTAGTCCTCTACCGTCAGGATAGAAACTGCTCTGCCTACCCCTGGTCTATCAAGGAAACAGAATATCTATTTTGATACCCTTTATTGGGCCTATTCATTGACCTTCTTTTGATACTAAGACAAATACTTCATTGATCTAGCCTTTCGAACGACAAAACCCCAGACTCACACGCCATCCCATATATATATATTTTGGTTCGGCCATAGCCATCGAAGGTTGTCAAAGATCACAAAATATAAATTCTATATGCGTGCAATTTCCCACGTTCCGAGTATAGTGGTCCATTGCTTGACATCGTGTTTCACTAGTCAATGCTAGAATTGTTTGATCTCCCAGACAACGATATCGTTAACCATATTATGAAAATGGAATGATGATTCCAAAGTCTGCCAATCTCGAGGCCAGTGTCAATGATTCAACTTTTGTGAACAATCTTATTTTTATATCAATGATTCTCCTTGATAGCGACAGGATCCTAACATCCATAGATGTCCTATGCCTCCCTAGTATTTAGTATTAGTATTAATTCCCACAAGTTATCCTTTAACTCTAATAAAGTTTACATGTTATGAACAATAAATAAAGTTATTAATCCTACTTTCATCGATATAGCAAAATTATCTTACTTAAGGATGAGACAATAGTATGAAAATCCTTCTAATCACCCAAAGAGATTCTAGCTAATAGAATGTGTATGTACATAAAGTAAATATGTGTAATATTTTATGTATCTATTTGTTATATATAGTAGTCATATTAGAGATACTCAGATCCGAATTTTAATTAATAATATTCCAAATTAACCGTTAGTGTTAATTGTATGTAATAAATAAATTGAAATTTGAACGACTTTAAATAATTACCACTTAAATATAACATTCATGAATATCTTGTTCATATGAAATGAATAAGTACCACTATTTAAAATTATCACCTTCAAAAAATAGCACTAATCTAAAATTACAACTATAAACACATTCAAAATAAACAATTTGGACACTTACTTGTAGTCTTCTAGTCTACTTTACCAAGATACCTTCTCGCCAGTCTCCAACCTCTCAATCTTGTATCTCAAGTCCGCTTCCTACTTAAACTCCTGATGTGTTCCTTCAACGATTCCTAGTAACGATACTTGCCTACCTATCCCTCAGATGTGAACACCTCAACGTTCCCTCGCCGAATGAATCCCTCTGACGCTGCGCTCTGAGTTTTATTGTCCCGATTTTAACGCATGCGCTGTGTTGTTTTATGGCAAATAGTGCCTGATTGTGCCAGTTGTGCCTAAAACGCCTATTGTGCCGGTTTTGCCTATTGTGCCTAAAACGCCTATTGTGCCGATTTTGCCTATTGTGCCTAAAACGCCTATTGTGCCGGTTTTAATTCCGAGAATTTCTATTTTTAATTTGTTGGAATTCCATTTCGTATGTAAGTTGTCTTCGTTTTATTTATTTGCAATTTTTAAGTTTTTATCTCTGTATGCATTTGTTTCTAAGCATAATTATTATAGTTATATCTTATGATTTGAACCGAGGACTGTGTGGTCCGTTACAATGCTGTATTTGACACACACCACTGTAAACCTTGCAGTAAAGGTTTTCAGATACCTAGTTGAGAGCAACTTGGCTGCTCCGATGTAATCCGATGGCAGCAGCACTCGGCTATCAACTCTAGAAACCTTTGTTGCCAGAGTCAGACAGCTCTTTGCTGGAACTCGGGAAACGAGCTTTATTTCATACAAAGATTGTGTTAGGAAACGGAGAGACGCTGGTTACTAAGTATTGTATACATCTGCAAAATACATACCAACATCGTGCACATCGTTCATAAAAAAATACATGCACATTAACAACTAGCTGTACATTAACAACAGCAGTTTTTTGTCTATAAAATTATAGGAAATAAAATTTTGATTATGATTAGTTAGTGTTATATGTAAGTACGAGGGGCGTTCAATAAGTAATGATAATGAGTATTAAAAAATAAGAATGTAAGTATCCTTATATTTTTATAGTTAAAAGTAACTCTTTTGTGATTTATTTACATATTAAATTTTTTCAATTATTTTTTTTTGCCCCCTTTAAAAATTAAAATCTTAACGATAGTCTAAATACCATGTCAGTAAGCACTTCACTTCATTATACTTCAGAGTAGCGATTATATTACAATTTTATTTAAAGGTCGGGTATAAAATATTAATGATCCTTATATTGCCTTCAATATTAGGTATGTCACTTGTATTTTAGCTTTAAATACACTAACTTGAGCAGCACCCTCGGCAATTTGAGGGTTCGGCCCTGTCGACTGTCATTTTGAAGGCCAAAAACATTATTATTTGTTTGTTTAAAATGTTCTTATTGTAACTAATATTTTTTTTTAATATTAAAATGATTGTATGTTCTTCTTTAATACTAACGTAATTTTGTTTCCAATCTATATTCTCAATTTTCGTGATAATCTGTAAAAATCGTGAACCCAACACAGCACCTATATTTTTTTTGGATACCATACCGTTTGAAAATGCATCTATACGAACTTTTTTTATTGCTGTTACTAACAAAGGATAAACCCAGCTTTAATTTAAAGTATGATTATTTTTGATATTGATAGAAAAACAAATGGGTGTTACATACTTTTTCTAATAATATAGCTGTATATTTGAAAGTTTTCTACTACATTATTCCTTTCGTTTAATCGTCAGAAGCACAGTTCTATTCGGGGCGCTATCTATTGGCGAGTGGCTGGAACTTGCATAGTTCAGCGCTTCGCCGACAGATGGCTCTCTCAATCAGTCCGAGCATTTACCGAAACAACTTTGCCGTGTTAAATTGATAAATGCTAATCAGTCTTTTACCTTATTATAATCCGAATATGATTATCTTGAGTGTGTTGTTTTTAATAAAACCTTTTTAAAACCCAAACTTATCGTATCGATTTTATCGTACTGTGCTCTAAAATGCGCACGTAGGTCAATACTCAGTATTATTTGCTAAGAACTAGGTCACGTGAAATAAAAGTCGATAATGTTTAAGTTCCGGACAGACAGAGACAAACACAGTATGTTTAAATACTTACCAAATTTGTGCCTATTTCTTATGTTTCATCTGCATGAAAGATGAACTTCAGATGAAAACGTCGTTATGGCACCCTGTAGGCATTAAATACCACATTGTATAGTTTCATTTAATATCAAAATTATTTGATGTCTTCAGACACACTTACTAACTAAGCCATCACACTTAGTGTTATTATCAACAATTAATCATGAATAATTAAATTACCTACATATTTTGCTAAACTCTGCCCGAGCCTTGGTCCTAGTAGAAGTTAAAACTTTTCACTACCATTTTCATCGCCTTGTTGGGTAAATAAACCAAAATTACGGAAAATGAAAAATATAAATATTTACTAATGTTTTAATTTTAATAGTCCAATATTAACGATGTCTCTTTTATTTTTGCATGTGCAAATATCGTCACTACTTTTAAAAAAACTTGTATCTTCGTCTGTCAATAAAAAGAAAATTGTAGTAAGTATGTATGGAATGCATATAGACTTACTTCGTTTTAACTTTGAGGGACAGCGTGAGATACGAGATTTTTTTAAAGTAGTGACGATATGTACGTTTGTATTGTGTTCGCTTCTCTGTTTTTCATCATGATTTGGCTGAACGAGCAATTATTGTAATCCTAAATAACTAACAAAGCGCTTTCTTTTTTGTTTAATGAGAATCAGATTTTGCTGAAAACATTCATTGCGATTAATTTATTATAATTTATAATATATGGTACGAGTATCTTGTTTGTTTCTACGCGGAATAGAAGAAATGCAGAGTTATATAACATACATAAATACATAAACTCACGCCTGTATTCCCAAACGAAGTAGACAGAGCACATGGAATTGATCAAGTTTTAGTGCCACTCCTGGTAATCAAGGGGTTAAAATAACACGAAATTGTGCCTATTGCAGTGATTAGTGAAATAATGTCAAGAAATAAAATAATTATTATTATTAGCAAGATACACCACCAGAGAGGGTACCGTCAGCAGCGTGAGTTTTGACTAGAGATGGGTAACTACCCAGGTAAATACCCGACGGTGGGTATTTACCGGGTAAATACCCGATATTTACCTACCCGCGGGTAAATACGCGGGTATTTTCATTTTTCTTCCAAATTTGACGTTTTTAAATGGTGTTTGGGCTAAAATAGATTAATTTAAGTCAGTCTTTGTAATTGTACACATAATGTTTATTCAAATTGGGAACGAATAGGTTGCTATGAGATAAAATGTGATTTTAGTGTATCACTCCAACTATAAAAATCGTGTAATATCATTCTCTGACATACGGAAATAATTTCAAATGCTTTTAATATAAATTATAAGTTTGATAAATTAAAACTGAAAATAAAAATATGTGAATAAAAATATTAAAAAAAAAATCTTTTTCAAGCTCATAACTCATACATAGTATGTTTTATGACAAAAATGCATATAAACTTTTTTGTAGGAAATTGTGTCTATTTTAGTTCGTATATACAATACTTTTCGATATTGATGATAGTTTCCATGAAATATGAAAAAAATAGATTTTACCCCCCCTAACCTCACCATAACCCCCTCCAACCAGTACTAGGAACTTTATATTTATCGTATATATAGGACTAATTAATACAATCTAAAAAGCACACATAAAACATATTTTTTTAATTATTTTTAAAAATATACATTAAAACTTCTGTAAACTTAATTGTCTATTTGACTAATTTGACTGAACAGTTTTGTTTTAAATTGTGTATAAAAATTACAACCACAAACTTAGTATTTATCTCCATTTTAACACAAATCAGCATGTCCAACATGAAATGAATCTACCCGTCAATTTGGGTAGATACGGGTAAATACCGGGTAGATAGGTATTTACCGGGTAAATACCTGGGTGGGTAGATTGGGTATTTACCCACGACCCATCTCTAGTTTTGACGGTTTAGAATATTTTACTCGAGAGGTAGCGACAGAAAAAATCGTTTTAGTTCTGAACCGTTTGAGGCCGCTGTTTACTTTTCCCATACATTTAATGTCATTTTCTGTGACGTTTTTACTATCGAGTAACGTGTTTAAAACTCATGGTAGCCCCACAGACCGGCTTTGTTTACCATCGGCTGGAGAGAGTAACCGAAGTGAAAGTCAAATATAGCGTAAACTCCGGCGCATTGTTTCGTTGTGCAATCGCTGTAATGCATTTGGTTTGCATGGAAAATGTTTGATACCAAACTAGCTAATATTTCACTTTATAGAAAAAGTTTAGTTTCAATTCTCGGGTTAGTAGCAAGTGGTCTTAAAACGCAGAATATCCACAATATTTTATTCCTTGCGGAGGGCTCCTATTCTGTGCAGTTTGACCTACGGCCACTTGAAAATACCTAACGTAGGTACCTAACCTACCTAGCCCAATCGCATTTCTACGACGCGAAACGTTAATGAAACACTGCGAATGGTAGTCTGGCTCTGTCGCGCCAATACGCAAGAGCGATAGAGATAGATATCTACGAGCGTTTCGTTTCGTGAGCGTTTCTGCATTCGGCTACGCACACAGGACATTTTGCGTGTTAGAGCAGTTGCGACTATGCGACTATTCTCTATGTCTGAAAGATGATATGAAACGAAAACAAGTGAATGATGAGATGACGGGCGGTAGAGAGAAAGAGAAGGACATGCTTGCCCCAAATGACAGGGATGGGGGCAGGCGAATGATTTATTTATTATTATTATTAAAATGCAGTGGTAACCTTATAATTATAATATTGCCCCGCAAAACTCTGGAACGAGTTTGACTGCGGGATCAGCAGTCTCTCATTTGTTTATAATTTACTTAGACTTAATAATTTACTTTATGAACATTGTAACAGTTTACACATATTATAACAGTTTAACAATAACCTAACCACAAAATTAAAATTTTGGAAAAACCACCGACCGCGACATAGTAAACCGATTTTCATGAAACATGGCTAAGAACACTCCCTACTAACTCAGCTTTCAGACAAAAAAAAACGAAATCTACATCGGTTCATCCGTTCGGAACCTACGATGCCACAGGCAGACACACACACAGACAGACAGACAAACAGGGTAAGCTATTGAGTAGATATGGGATCTGTCACTAAAGTAATTATGCATTCTTGATGATCTTGATGTTACAATTATCTATACTTTTTAGTACTATATTTAATTTAATTGTAATCCCAACACTACGGAAAAGCTATTCGAACCTTGGAGTGGGTCCTTTCCAGTCATTAGTTTTAAACTGTAATTCTATTTCGTACATAGGTTCCGAATTAATCATTGGTACAGATGTAGTACATAATAGTTTTCCTTCGATTTTTCTCGGAAACGTTCGTACTTGTCATGCTACTTCAGTCTACTTCATTACTTCTTGTACTAAGACTGCTGAAGTAGCATAACACGTTCGTGCGTTTTCGTGAAAATACTATGGAAAAACATTCTGCACTACATCTGTAAGCGTTAAAAATCTTACCGCTAAGCCACCATAACTTTTTAACCGACTTCAAAAAAGGAGGAGGTTCTCAATTCGACTGAATGTTTTTTTTTTTTATTTTTTTTTTTATTTTTTTTTTGTATGTATGTTACTCGATATCTCCGAGAATCGTGGACCGATTTTCAAATTTTTTTTTTTTGATCGAACCGGTATATCCCCGAGATGGTCCCATTGGCACCAAGTCAGGGTCTGATGATGGGATCCTGGAGAAATCGAGGGAACTCTTCAAATGTTATAGGCACATGTAATGTTTTTAGTCTATTTTTCAAAGGTACACCAGTATTTACGTCTGATGGTAATAATTTTATGTGGCTGAGCTGATGATGGAAGGTCAACTCCTCAATGGTTAGGAGTTAAAGGATAATTCTTTCACTACTGTACATGTATTCGGACTGATACATATAATATCACTAGGAACCACTAAAAATCAACTGAGCTGATGATGGAAGGTCAACTCCTCAATGGTTAGGAGTTAAAGGATAATTCTTTCACTACTGTACATGTATTCGGACTGATACATATAATATCACTAGGAACCACTAAAAATCAACAAATAAATAAACTTTTTAGCAAAAAAATAAAACCGCCTTCAAAAATAAGCGCGTTACAAAACACGGAGAAACTAAAAAGCCAAAAATAATAAACCTTTCAATTCAGATTTCTTATGGTATTGCAATAAGCTAAACATCCAAATTATAAACAAATCAATTATTTTTGGAGTCGGTACCAGCCTGTGTATGGTTGGGTGGGGCAAACAGGCAATAGCAAGGCGACGAACAGGTCTGGTACCGACTACAAAAATAATTGATTTGTTTATAATTTGGATGTTTAGCTTATTGCAATACCATAAGAAATCTGAATTGAAAGGTTTATTATTTTTGGCTTTTTAGTTTCTCCGTGTTTTGTAACGCGCTTATTTTTGAAGGCGGTTTTATTTTTTTGTTAAAAAGTTTTTTACCATATCTGTTACCTACACTTATTACAATGTAACATAATTTTAATTATTTATTATTTATTTATTATTTATTATTTATTTGATACACTAGCAGCTCTTCGAGCTGATGCGTGTATATCACTGCACTTGTGTTTATTTTGCACTCTTCAAAGTTCTAATATAATTGTCCAGTCTATAATAATAGTAATTATACTTTCTTGTAATCTTTTTTAGTAGGTAGGTGAATTAAATGCAAAAGACTCCAGAACCAAGATTTGAGTTTTGAAGAAAATAATGCATTTGCGATAGAATTTCGAACGTTACAGCCTGCCTGTATGTGCCTGTAGGTTACACTAGTTCCGTGGATTGGACCACTTTTATTTCTATATATAGCCGTAAGCCCGCCATAAACATTATTACAGCACCAGCGCCCCTTAACATTTATGCACGGGTCAACTAATGTGCACTCTCCCAGTACTCACACGTACAGTCAACAACACAGCTTTGAATACAAAGTGCCATATATATGTATGTATACACACCTTAATGTACAGACAATAAAGTTCTGTATTCATACTTTTTGCACTTTGTCAGTATTCGCAGCTGTGTTGTTAACTGTACGTAATCGCCCATCCAAGCACCTTATCTCAGCGGCATACGAGCTAAATCCAATGCAGTGTGTGTTAATGCTGACGGGATAGATAAATAATAATATAAAATGTGGATTCAGCCATGATTCAGCTATGGTTTTATGAAACATTAGTTAGCATTTTTTTTCAGCCTGAGACCCGATAGAGTCCAGATATGAATCATTATACCTATCAAACCTAACTTACTACGATACTTTTCGCACTTTTTTAAAAGTTCCTCTTTTCCGCACTTGTATCGTAATTATTTAGATTTAGATTTCTTTATTTCATGATAAAAATTACACTATAAATTTGTTACATGCCAAAGTTATGTTTATCTTCTCATCATGATCGTCAAAAATTACATTATAAATTGAAAATAATAAAATGAATAGTTTCTCCTAATAAGGATCGTCATTTACAAAGAGAATTATACAAAGCACAATTAAATTAACAAATGAAATAAAATCTGAAGTCAATGTAATCAAATGCATGCTATCACAAATTCAATTCCATGTACTCATTTACAGAGTACAGAGGGTTATCTATCAAAAGGTTTCTCAATTTACGCTTAAATGCTTCGTCACATGGCTCATTCCTAAGATCGACAGGTAAGTGTTCGTAGTAAGTAGGGCCGATTACACGCGGGTTATTTCTTGAAAGTGCCATGCGAGGGGGGACTGTTCTCAAGACGGCCTGTAGCTCGAAGCTGTTTGCCCGGACAGGCAACGCGAGCAAATTGAGATATATTTTGCCTAACAAATAACAGTATATCAAACATATATTGTGAGTAGTGCGTCATTATACGTTGAGAAATAAAGAGCTCTCTGCAAGGGTGCCTGTCTCTTACACCAGCCAGCAAGTATGCGTAATGTACTAAGTATTTACTTTTCTTCGTTTATCACAATTTTACCAAGTTGGCACTGAAATTCGAGCAGTTTCATGTGTGCCCTACCGCGTTTGGAAAAAGAGGCGTGAGTTTCTGTATGTATGTAAATTACTTTTTTATGCATTTTAAGTAGGTACTTCTTTACTGGTCTTGGTACTTAAAACCATGTACATTTTGTAGGCAAGCTCACTCCATCGGAGGCTACGTCTTCGCCTCATCTAGTCTATGGCCCAGAGTACCTAAGCCAATTTATAATAAGAATAATAAAAATCATTTCTAAAGTTTTTATTCGATCATCACAAAAATTAGGAACGGAGAAATCCGTATTAGGTAAGTATATCTATCTTTATTTGATAACGAAAGTCAGGTAGTGAAGTCAAAATTAAACAGCTATCGCCAAGTTTTGTTACCAGGTTTTTCCCTTATCTTATACGGGATCGTGAAGCAACCAACTGCAATCTATCAAGATAACCTGTTTTCCAAGGAAATTGCCTGCATAATTCTAGAGTATTAAACAAAGTCAATATTACAAGCCCAAGCGGCTTCAAAGGATTTGGCTGTAGACGAAGCACCAAGTATTACCTAGGTAAAGGATAGTTTTAGTACTAGAGCCAAGCGAAGCATTTGCAGTTTCATTCCCTTGTCTTAAAACAAAAGCGCCTGGAAGACACCTGATACATAAAAAAGCTTAGCATCTTCTTGTAGAAGTAACCACAGGACAAAGCGCTGAAATTAATTTCTTGTAAACGCGTCATACACCGCTACAGTATTTTTATAAGTACGAATAATGCGCACCGAGTACTGATAGCGAGATATAATATGTAATGATTTGGGGCCGCAATATTGAGGCTACTCGGGTTCACGCGGAGTTCTAGGACAGTCTGTCGCAACAGCCGACGCTCGCTGACTTATCGCCTCTTCACCGCTTACACCAGTCCCCCAATTACCGCCCGACCTAGCGCCGCGGCAGCCTCGCTTCCTGACTACCTACTCGTCCACACACTGAGGCCACCTCGCTATACACGCTCGACACCGTCATCATTCATCGCCACATGACTCAAGTTAATTCAAAACCCTTCATAAACACCAATATTCCACGTAGAAACATGAGTCTAATAGAAATAGAAAACATGTATATGTGTGCGTAAATTGCACTTGTGGTGTAGTTATGTGCAATAAATACTTGTGTATCCCTCTCTTTCCTTCTCGACATTTCACTGATAGCTATGGCCTTGTCTAGTCGCATCTAATGCTGGCATTAGTCTGTTTACACTACTCTCCATGAACGCGTCAGTTGCGTTACTCGTTCCAGTAACTGTCCAGTATGAAACGATGAGATTTTTCCTTTATTTTTATTGCCTCAGCGTTTTAACACGATCGGTACTCGTGTAAACAGCATTAAACACGCACTAATTAATTTGGTTTTTGTAGGTTACATTCCGCTTTTATAACAAAAAAGTTATTGAATGTTTAAACAGATGTTACCGTTCCATAAGCATTTTATGGTCGATGATATGGATATTAAGTTTAAGCGGAAACAGTTTATAGTTCACTGTAGAATTGAATCATGTAAGTTTTTGTTTTGTTTCAGGTGAGTCCAAGTTACAAAGCTGAATTATTTCGCCGGAACGGTATGGCGGTTTGTATGATATATCCAAGGTTCTAGTTCCACACAAAGTGTCAATGTCAATACGTTAATGCCTTGATATGAATCTTTAGTAACGGGTAGCTATAAATTAGGTGCGTTAAGTGTAAAGCCAGTACTTGTACAAGTGCGCTCTCTCATAGAACGCACCTAACGTCCCTGTAGCGAGTGTTGACTGAGCCGGAGTGTTGACCGGTATGTAGGTTACACTGCGCGAACCAGCAAGCCGCCTCGCCCCGCGCCCGCGCTCTCCGCTCCACGCAACTACTTCTATAATCTATGTATCTATATTTTAATAAGAAAATGTCAAATGCACTATTCTGTTACATGTGTACACGTGGAAAATCGTGTTACACATGGCAAGGGCTGAGGGCTGAGTTGAAAGGTGATCGGTCGGGTTTAAAACCTTTATTACTGTGTTGGTATATTAGGTGCTTAAATAATTATAAAAAGACATCTAGTACAAAAATAGATAGGTATATCATTCGATGAGTACGCTTACAGAAGATGTCATTGTAATACATTTTTGTGCGGGTAGATTTTTTTAGGTTACCTAGATATTATATGGAGATTGGAGATGACACTTACACATAGAGTTTGACAATACAATAGTTGCAGCGAGAGACCGATTAGTTAAACGTCGCTGTTTAGCAGTAGGTATGCCACGGACGATTCTATTATTAAATTTCGACCTCAGTTTCATTATATTTACTCGAGCCCAAACCAGTGGTCAGTGGGGCAGGTTCGCTCGCTTTTTAACTCCATTAAATCGGACAAGTAAGTCCTGGAGGCCGTGGCCAGTGTTTGAACGCTCCGTTCAAATATACGACGCTGCCTGACCGGTTTGATGTTGATGCTTCGTTTAGATTTTGTTAATTAGTATTCCGCACTTGGATTACGTTTTTAAATTACTATTATCCTGGAGTATATGGTTTGCTTGTTTTGATATCTTAGAAATTGGTCAAATCATAGAGAATCGTATTTTTGGTGGGTGTCCCGTACATCCGTATTATATTTCGTGTGTTGCGTTTTTTTTTCGGAGTTTAATGCATGCGATCACTTTTCTGTAGGTACATAATTCTGCACAATGGCTTAGAGAAAGGTGTTCGTACAGGACAACGTTAGCCAATTTCATCAAATGCTCCTGAATAGTGTTTGTAGGTAAGCGCTATTTCAGATTAAGGATCCATTTGCACGATCCAAGAACTCATAGCGAGTTTCAGTGCATTGCGGTATTTGATTGGAATGCTGAATGTATGTAACGTCAACAGTCCGCATTGTAACTAAAATCGCATGCGAGTTTGCGTTATAGTCTAAATAGGCCCTAACTCTTGAACCGTGTAGTTTTCACATACATAGAAAAAATATGTTTAGCATGTAGGTTTATTTTATATACTTAATAAAATGTTAAAATAATATAAAATCATACACGCAGTAGAATGTTAAACAATATACTTTACCTAATGGGTTCATAAACCTAACAACAAAATAGTTATTTGTTATACAAGGGAGCAAAGTTGTATTTTAACCGAGTGTGGAATTGCAACACGAACTAGCGAATGGATTCTAGGGTTGAACTACGAGCGAGCGAATGGATTCTATGGTTGAACCACGAGCGAAGCGAGTAGTTCGAAAATAGAATCATGAGCGAAGCGAGTAGTTCAAAAATAGAATCCTGAGCGTAGAGAGTGTTGCAATACACACGAGTTAAAATAACTTTGCATCCCGTGTGTAACACATAACTTTTCACCTCACTAAAGCGAGGAAACACGCAATAAAAACAACTGGAACATAATTGCACAGTAATAAGTCAATTTGCGCTTATTACAATTTCCACGAAGCCCCGACTGAAACCACAAAAGTTTCAAATTAAGAATCAAGAAGAAAAATCTATTTGGGTGCGTTCCGTTTCACGCGTTTTGAGATTGCAATATTACTTTTAGGTGCGTTCTGACTAACAAGCAATTCAAATCATAGTAAAATGGAAGAGTCAAAAATATAATTTCTTGTACGATTTCAAGTGTCTTATGGTAAAACCATGTTATAAAATTGTTTGAATTTTATGTTTTTAGTCGGATACAATTCGATATGAAATTATTTTTACGTTCGCATCACATGATTTGTTAAAACAATTTAAGCACAGGGACAAAATTGTCCTGTCTGGGAGATGCCTTTACAAGAAATTATATTTAAAATGACACGCTCGGATTTCAAATATTCTTTGCGCTCTTGTGGATAAAATGCGATTTTGCTATCTGTTTTTAAAGAATAAAAAGTCTTTTCCTACTAGCTAGCTAGTAGGTAGTAAATATCTTTAAACTACTATGTCTTAAGTTCATATTCAATTTTCCCGCAAATAAAATGTTAATAAGACATATTTGCATAGACAATAGCATTGGCAAGAAAGCGGCTGGATATAATTTGAGTCGACGATGACATACTTTGAGTCATACTCATTGTTAACCTTTCCAGCCAACCTAGATACGTCCAAATGGTAATACAATGTATGTATGCAAAAATGTATTCAAAGTTGATGCAAATTGAAAAAAAATAGGTGAATCGCGTAATAAAGTAATGCGAACTTGCATCTCAACTTGCATCTCAAGGAGTTAGTTGGCTCGGCCTTGACCAGACTGCTACCTTCATTGAAGTCTCAGTCACTCGCAGCAATCACCCTGCTTCTGTCGGACAACAGTCTCCGAGACCTTGCAAATGCAACTTGCATCGTACTTTAGATAATATGGATCTTAATCCAGAGTGCAATCGGGGCGATTCGAAACTGTAAAGAACCAAAATGATCAAATATCATATCTTTTCTTCATATGTGTTTAAATCACAATGGCCATCAATTTAGGAGATCGGCAACCGGCCATGACTCTGTTTATGACATAAATAACTACGAATGTGATAACCGACGCCGCCGAAAACACTGAAGGATATTAGCGATAAGGTGACATAGAAAAGGCACAAAGAAATTACGACGCGATTGTGCTGGTCGTCGGCTCGCCCCATATTCTATATCTGCCGTATCTACACCAATACCTGCACTGCTCGTGCATTCAAGTGAAAGTGCGTTCACTTCGCCGACCAAGGTTCTAACACCTGCATCTAGACGCGCACACTTAGCACGCAACTTTTCCTCCTACAATTAGAACGATCCCTTTAAACTGAATGAAAATAATTCAAGAAAAGAAATCTCGCTCATTTGAAACGTAGCCAAACACAGCAAGACGATGGACTCGAGAGCAATTTACGAAACGGCGTACAATGATCTCTCCTCATTACTATAAATTACGGCTACGAAGTGAAAACAAAGACTCGCTTTCTAAAGTGCAGGCGAAATGTAGTTCGATGTCGGAAGGCCATAGACCATCTATCAGAAATTTTCATGTTTTTTAGGAATCAGTCACTATAATAATCATATCTTCCTTCCTTAGCTTCAACCGAAGTCAATATGGCGCCTAGTAATTAAATAATAGATGGCGCCTGCAGTGCTGAAGCGTAATTACATTATTCTAATTACTCGCAGCGAGCTGCCATTTTCTCGATATCAGTATGGGTATATAATAGGAAAACTTTTCGCAACTTGACTATTACTTTGTGCAGGACATAACACAAAATGTGTTGTATCGACCAATTCAAAATAAATGGTTGAAGTTGAGTGATACTGATACTCTCTTTATACTCTCCTTTGTATGTATAAGTACTTATATTTACCGAACTGAACTAAACATTGTGTACATAGGTTAAAAACTATTTTCATATCCAATCTTACCTGCCATACATTCGAGTAGTAGCTTCTATTTCCAGGCAGACGTGCCTATTACAATATAACAAATGGCTGAAACAAAATCCGTATGCCACAAAAATGCAACGTTATTTTCAAACTGTAGCACAGTCGCTTGTCGTTGTTGAAACGGAATCTATTTTCGCATAACTAGACCATATAACAAAATGTGTGCCACTAAATTTCGACGAAGCTCTGGCATGATTCATTTTAAAAGTTCAACGTAACCATAATACCAACCCGCGTTTCTAGGTCAAGTTTCCATTTTCTAAAAAGGTATTCAACGTTCAGTTTTTAGGCTAGACCCGTTGTCTTTTTTCGTCCGTGAAGGAAACTGATTACTTAGCTTTCTACTTAAATGGTAGTTGAAATTGATTATCAGCATTTATATGGAAGGCTATTTTAATGTCATATTGGTAGTCATTCATTTCAATACTTACCTCGTTTAATGTATGTAAAATTTCCTTAACATTTAAAACGAGAGGTCTTCCCTATCAGTTACTCCTTTTGTGAAGGGAATTCAAAGCTAGCACCTGCGTCAACGCTGAAGCAGTAATGCAGCGGCGGTTGCAATCAGAGTGTAATCTTACCAATATTTTGAAAAAAAAATCGGGTCTTTGTACATCCCCCGTATAGAACAAGATAGCCGTTTTATCTCATCTTATATCTGCAGGGGTCCTTACGGATACACTTCGATCCATAGGGATCTTTTGTGCAATTGCCCCCTACGATCTTTCGGCTATTCAGGAGGTTTGCGACCATCTTACCATTATGCATATATTAGTTCCGTTGTCTTTTATCTGCCCTTGTTTTGTTGTGCAAAACTATATACAGGGTGTAAACCTAATACGGGCGAACCTCTTAACGATGGTGAGTATAGGACATAAAAAATGGAATTAGATAACTTTTACTTAAAATTTAAATATTTTTTTTATCCATACAAAATAATTCGGCCCGCAACGTAATGCAAATACACTCGCGTTAAACGCTCGTTGACAGTTGTCATGATTGTCATCGCAACCACGTTTACAGTACATTGCTGCTGGGAAATTTTTCAAAAATTGATTATGTTGTGAAAATTAAGAGTAACTCAAAAAGACCTCTTAATTAATGATAACAATATTGAATTATATGCCTGGTTTCATTTATCGCCCTTATTAGCTAGGTTTACGCGCTGTATATGCATTCAGACTAACTTAAATACCTAATGAAGTGCAAAAAAACGCATCTTTTCGCAATGTTCAACACAATTGAGGTGGCATTTACTTTCACGCTAACCGTTTTTGGCGTCGTTTATTTCGTTTCAGTTTATTTTCAATTGATTCTACCGTGTCGGCAGACTTTAAATTAAAACGCTCCACATATCTTACTAAATTCAGGAACTGGGGGCCGATTTTTGAGTCTCACGGCGTTCGAATTCAGAAAATTGTCACTGAAAATAATAGGCAATTCACCGTTTTCAACCGGTATTTTAGTGATAGTGAGACTCAAAAATCGGCCCCCTGTACCTAACAAAGGCGCAGCCACACATAGAACCGAGATCGCGTACAGATGTTCCAGACAGTTTGACAGCAATTTTGATAGCAACAGCCGTGTTAGAGCCAAGTAAATCGAGGGGCTATAGAAATAGCTAGCTGTCAACTTGGTGAACATACCTCTGTGAAACGTGTCACTATTTAAGTAGCCCGCATACTTTGATCATCAAAAACATATAAGAGCATAATTCCGTATAAGGTGCAGCGGGGAAAATCTCTAATCTTTCCATGTTTTACAATGTTTGAAATAGTGTCCACCGGTTATATATGGAAGGCGTCTTCAGTGGATACATGTAAAACTCAACATCATAGTGGAATAGTGGAAAAAATGGATCAGTTACAATTGCCCTCGTCGAGATTTGCCCCTCTGTACCTTAGACAGATAAAGTCTAAGAAAAAGATAATCAATGTGCAACATCTAAAAAAATGTGCGATCGTCTAGATGGCGTTCATATTAATATTTGACAATTTTAACACATGAAGATTTTAACACAAGAAGATGTGCGAATAAGTAATTGTCAAAACTGAGGTTCAAAATCCTGTGTCGACATATGGCAGTCTATGTGCTGTGACTATGACTACACATTTTACTTTGACAGTAATTATCTATATATACTAGACACTCTTAGTTAGCATAATGTCGTCAATATGATATCGAATATCGGGCGCTTTTCTAAATATTATTTATTACGCTTTCCACTGTCTCTGTATGTGTAGGAAGAGTATCTGATATTTAAGCCTGAGTCAAACGGCATGGATCTTGAACCTCGGTTCTAAGAAGTACATGCCTATTTTTTTGTTGGCACTGCATGCGTCCGGACTCAAAGATATTGCGTGGTGCAAATGATAGGTGTAGCGGATTGAAGTACTTACGGCTACGTCCTATAGTCACCTACCAACAGCCCCTCTAGCACAACTTGCCTTGTCGCGCGGGAGTCCATACTTGAAGTCGCGCGACAAGGCAAGTTGTGCTGAAGGGTCAGGTGATAGATAATATTATTTTCGAATGACAATCACCCACTGTCAAACTACAAGTATTTTTCAGCTTTGTCCGTTTCAGTATTTAAAGAGTTATTATTTAAACACCAAATATAGTAAAATTGTTCAGTGTCTGTGGCGGTTGAAGCTGAACGTCAGCTGCTGCTTTAGATATGAGATCCTCATTTTCAGAAGTCGAAAGACGTCAATAAAGTCTCCTCCAAGATATTCCATAATTTTTCATCGAGCGCTGCGCAGACCAGGCCCCGTAGCCGAATGGCATTTCTCCGACGCCAGACGAAAGCGATACGCCGCTGGCTCTGTCGCGCCAATACGCAAGCGCGATAGAGATAGATATCTACTAGCGCTTCGTTTCGTGAGCGTTTCGTGAGCGATTGTGCCATTCGGCTAGCCACCCTGGTATTGAAATTGAAATCATTTATTTCAGACGTATTGGTCCATAATAATAAATACATATTAATAAAATTATTACCAAGTTGCTCAACACAATGTAACAATTTTGGAGAAGTTGTGACTTAAATTCTCCCTCATTCCCACAAACATGTCCGCGCCATAGGCCGGTCCGTTCCGCTCTAGGCTTGCGGCAAACGGCCGCGGTCGCGGTCGGCAGTCGGCCTAGTTTCGCGCTAGGAATAGGCGCCGCCCCCGCCTCGCGCCCTGGTCCAGCCAAGAGCCCAGCTAGAGGACGGCGATGCATGTCGGTTCACGGCTATACGCGGTATTTATAATGCACCAGCAATAAAAGGGAAATGACTATTATATGACTCTTTGACGCCTTATATTATGCTATAAACTACATACTTATAAAGCAGATGTACCCGATTGTCGAATACCATATAGGCGCATGGATTAATTATACATACCTAAATTACCTAATCATACGGTAAATGCTGGTTCTGCCCTGAGGACGATGATGCATGTCGGTTCACGGCTATACGCGGTATTTATAATCAGAGATCGGATTTTTGTGCGTCATCTCATACTAAAAGTCATTAAAATGACATAAGTCACTAAGAATGTCGCAAATCCGTCCGATCTCTGTTTATAATGCACCAGCAATAAAAGGGAAATGACTATTATATGACGCTATATATTATGCTATAAACTACATACTTATAAAGCAGAAGTACCTACCCGATTGTCGAATACCATATAGGCGCATTGATTAATTATACATACCTAAATTACCTAATCATACGGTAAATACTAGTTCTGCCCTGAGGACGATGATGCATGTCGGTTCACGGCTATACGCGGTATTTATAATGCACCAGCAATAAAAGGGAAATTACTATTATATGACGCTATATATTATGCTATAAACTACATACTTATAAAGCAGAAGTACCCGATTGTCGAATACCATATAGGCGCATTGATTGATTAAACATACACTAATCATACGGTAAATGCTGGTTCTGCCCTGAGGACGATGATGCATGTCGGTTCACGGCTATACGTGGTATTTATAATACACTATTTTATGCCTGATGCGAGGGACCTAGTCTTCAACAGAATGACAAGATGTCACGATCCTCAGCATTAAGGGAACGACTGAAGAAGGAGATAATGCACTAGCAATAAAAGGGAAATGACTATTACTTATACGAGTATGACGCTATGGTTTAAACGAGCATTCCACGGGCTGTTCCGTACAAACGCAATTTATTTCGTGTGCTGCGACTTATTTTTTAAGCGCTTAATTAGCAAATTGCCATAGAAAAAGATCCTCTCACACCAGCAAATTTAAAGAAAATACACGTTTGTACGGGACAACGGTAAACTATTTCATAAAATTCTCCTAAAGCTTTACCAGATTGTCGATTAGCATATGGACGTGTTGATAGATTACTATTTAATTCGCTAGACGCACTCGTCCTACCCTCATTTTGTTGGATTTTTTAAGTTAACCCACTGCATATTGTTGCCATTTGGCTACAATATATATATTTTTAAATAAACTGGCCAAAGTATAAGCTGGACATTTTTATTTTTTTTTCCTAGATCCTACATCTAAATAACTAAATAAAAACATTATTTCCAGCCAAAAAAAAGCATGCATTTAAAGGTTAAGATAAAATTTCGGAAAAGTGTGAAAAAAAACTGGATGATGGCGAGTTTTAGTAGCTATAAGATTTAGGCAGATTTTTTCAGAATTAATCATTATTTTATGTTAAAACATTTTATCATAGGGGGGTTTCACGAATAGTGTACCTTTCTAATAGTCGTAAAACTTTTCATATAAATTTTATTAATGTATTTACATATATATAAGATTTAGCCTATTAAATCTATTTAACTTCTTACACTGATTACTAAGGTATTAAGGTACTAAGGTATATACCTACTAAGGTATTAAATTCGAAGTTAATTTTTTTTAGAGTGCGAAAACCATTGTCTATGGCATATATCAATTTCTCGTTAAAAGCAAAAATCATGCATTTAAGGGTTAAATATTTTGGTGTCAAATTAGCCCAGCGCTAGAAAAGGACGATACATGTCGGTTCACGGCTATACGCGGTATTTATAATGCACTAGTAATATAACCTAACCACAAAATTAAAATTTTGAAAAAACCCCCGACTGCGACATAGTTGACCGATTTTCATGAAACATGGCTAAGAACACTCCCGACTGACTCAGCTTTCAGACAAAAAAAACTAAATCTAAATCGGTTCATCCGTTCGGGAGCTACGATGCCACAGACAGACACACACACAGACAGACAAACAGACAGACAGACAGACAGACAGACAGACACGTCAAACTTATAACACCCCTCCGTTTTTGCGTCGGGGGTTAAAAAGGGAAATGACTATTTTATGACGCAATGCTAGCAGAAGTACCAGATTGTCGATTATCATATGGACGCCCTGATAGATTATACTATTCGCTAGACGCACTCGTCCTGCTCACATAAAATGTGTATTTTTAGTTATTTAAAAATAATTTGGGCAGTTACATCATTTGTCGGTTAACCGACCAAATACAAAAACCACGCGGATCTGTCACTCAGCGACCTGTCTTTAACTTTCTGATTTGGTCGTGTAATATTTTTCTCTACCCACAAGATGCATAACGAGCCTTTTGAGGGTAGATTTTTAACCGACTTCAAAAAAGGAGGAGGTTCTCAATTCGACTGAATGTTTTTTTTTTTATTTTTTTTTTGTATGTATGTTACTCGATATCTCCGAGAATCGTAGACCGATTTTCAAAATTTTTTTTTTGATCGAACGGGTATAACCCCGAGATGGTCCCATTGGCACCAAGTCGTGGTCTGATGATGGGATCTTGGAGAAATCGAGGGAACTCTTCAAATGTTATAGGCACATGTAATGTTTTTTGTGTATTTTTCAAAGGTGCACCAGTATTTGCGCCTGATGGTAATAATTTTATGTGGCTGAGCTGATGATGGAAGGTCAACTCCTCAATGGTTAGGAGTTAAAGGACAATTCTTTCACTACTGTACATATATTCGGACTGATACATATAATATCACTAGGAACCACTAAAAATCAACAAATAAATTAACTTTTTAACAAAAAATAAAACCGCCTTCAAAAAAAAAGCGTGTTACAAAACACGGAGAAACTAAAAAGCCAAAAATAATAAACCTTCGAATTCAGATTTCTTATCGGATTGCAATAATCTAAACATCCAAATTATAAACAAATCAATTATTTTTGGAGTCTGCGTATGGTTGGGTAGGGCAAACAGGAAATAGCAAGGCGACAAACAGGTCTGGTACCGACTACAAAAATAATTGATTTGTTTATAATTTGGATGTTTAGATTATTGCAATCCGATAAGAAATCTGAATTCGAAGGTTTATTATTTTTGGCTTTTTAGTTTCTCCGTGTTTTGTAACACGCTTTTTTTTTGAAGGCGGTTTTATTTTTTTGTTTACATTTATTTACTACTCCAATAATAAGCAAAACGGCGGTATTATTGAGGTAAAACGAGAAAATCCAAACTTGTTTTTTAGAAGTTAAATAGTTATTCTGACCCGGGGAGCGAAATTTGAATTTTATGTGCCATAAGATGTTTTCAATTTTACAAGTTTATCAACCAATTTTCGAAATAGAGCGGTCGAAGTTCAAAATTCGCACTCAGGAATACCTAACCTAAAATGACTATGAAATCCAGGAACACATAAACTTAGAATTATAAAAATACTCTACGTTTGGGAATTAGTCACTAAGAAATTCCATTTTTTTTTAATTATACGAAAAATGAAAAAATTCACATCTCCGGCAGGACTTGAACCTGCGACCTCTGGCTTTGACGGAGCCAGTCCCGCTCCCAACTGAATTTGCGCACATCCAACAGGCCTCCGTGGCGCAGTTGGAAGTGCGGCTGGCTCCGGCAAAGCCAGAGGTCGCTGGTTCGAGTCCCGCTGCTGCCATTTTTCCTATAATTTAAAACATGTAATATCGCTCGCAGACGTTTCTGAATAATAAAAAACAAATTCACTAACAAATTCGTTTTTAACAGATGGAGCCGTCATTGTGCGATGGCGAAATGTGAAAGAGCACATACGAGATTCGAATGAGACAGGCGATAGACGACTTACAGCATGACAAATAATTTGTCGAGAGAGAGGAGGAGGTTCTGTTTAATTCTGGTACGTATCTATCTACTCGTATTTGTTTTAAATACAGAACGTTGTAAATTGTGTATCTGCCTGCCATGCGAATGACATATTGTACTATTATAGTAAAGTAATATGACCTCCGAGTCCTCCGACGATGTGTTTTTCAGACCACGTACTAGGAAAGGGGCTTTTCTTTTCGTACTACGAACGAAAGAAAGTGCACTTTCCTGTTCTAGGACACATGTTTTTTTAGCCCCGTCCTACTGATGGCAAAGACATATAATTATGTATAACTCTGTATATAGACAGATAAAATCTAAAAAAAAAACCGTACCTACATTGAATCCATCAAGTGCCTAGAGCGCCACACGTTTAGCTGATTCTCGGCTAGATGGCTTCAATGGTTTCAAGCCTGTGTCCAGAGATGGCAGTATATCATAGATATGGGAATTAAGGGGATTGGACATGCCGGGCGATTTGTATTGAATACGCCCATCTATGCACTGTGGCCACTGTGACTATACTCTGTCCTCTTTCATGATAGGTTCTTATATGGTACCATGAATCCAATCTTGTCTGAACGTTGGTTCTCCTTTGATGTCGACATTAACATCATTAATGTGGTCCCGCTACCCGCCCGAGTTGTACCACTCATCTCTGTCGTTACGCGCTCGAGTGGTGTCAAAGAGTGACGTACATTTATTTTATATCATGTAACGCGATAATCGCGATCAGAATACTCGATTACAATTCTGAGCCTCTAACCTAGATTCCTTCCGAATCACCGTCGATCAATACAAGGGGTGACCCGTGAAAATGTACTGGCGTAGGTAAATCTTTTGCTCGTGTAACGTTTGAACTTCGACCTGGGTTTAGAGGTCATTAACATTTGGGCAACGCGTCGCGGGAAACATGGCCGACGGTTTACCAACAGCCGCCGCGGAAAATCTTGTGGAATTTCGCTGGCTAAGGACTACTGAATTACGGTCACGTAGTCATTGTTTTTTATGGCTACACAGCCGCTGATGCTCCCATTATTCTTACGAGTAGGAATAATTGTTAGAGTGTAAACGAACAACAGGTTTAGGAAAAATATACGGTTTATGAAATTAAGTGCATGGCATGATGATGATGATGATGCTGGTCCTTTCTAAACTAAAGTAAACTTCCCCTAAAGTGAAGGAGATTACTATAGATATTATATGGCGTGTAATTATCCATAACATTATTAAGATAATTCTTATTTGTAGACATGGTGTTTAGTTGTTATTATTACCTTTTTTGTAATACCAATATGAAAGAAATGTTAAAATGAGGAATCACTTGATAATAACTAGCTAATTACCATAATTTATTTATAAAGTTAAAGCCAAACAAATTTTGTTGTAATGGTACACGTGTAACACGTGCAAAGAGCTTCATTGAAAGATGACCACGTGACTGGATAAATTGATTAAAACTTCTGTGAATTAAACGAGGCTGCTTTTCAGAGGTAGTCCCTCGGAATGAATACCTACTTAGTAATAAGCTGTATAATTTTAATCGTATGAAGAAATCGTAATAAGAAATGTCTAATTAGTATTCTAAAAGCATAAGTGTTTATATTTAAACCGTTAAACTCCGACATGTACTTATTTTGAAATAAATCACAACTTGTAACTTTTAAATTTTTATCGCTATTCAATACGACACGAGTACCATTTTAAACTCCATTTAAGTAACGCCACAGAATATATAATAGTACAGTAACGCCAAAAATTACCAAGTTCCCAAAAAAGATTATTTAACAAATATTTATATGCAAGGAAACTCCGAAAATAAACCGAGTGTTCACGAAACGGTCCCGCGTCGGTTCACGCGCAGTTTACGGCGGCCGCCTGAGCCGGGAAATAGGTCAAATGGGGGTCGATCCACTGTCACTACCATGGCGCAAGACACCCACAGCTATATAGCGGGTACGTGTAATGCGAGTGACCTTCGAATTTTCGAGAGGTCAGGACGCCATCGCCATCGCCTTTTATATGGTTTCCTTGTCTTTGACGCTGCTAACAGTTATGTCATCGAGGTTTTGTTTTGTTATGAACAAACTTTTGGTCTAGTTTGTTAAATTGAAGAGCCGTTATTCGATTAATAACCTTAACCTGATAAAAAATAATGTCAGGCCGTCCTTTTCGCACTAATCGTAAGTGCGATACGGATTACGGACGCACCGATACGATAAAGTTTATCGAACTAGTGTGCTTCGCCCGCAGAACCAATGTTATATTTTAAAATTGAAGTTCGATATCGTTTTAGGATGCGTACAATTGTACATGTACATAAGGTAAGGAATGATTCTGAGAAACTTAATAAAGTACTAAATAAATGATTCATTCAAATCATCACCGTGAAGGCAAAAAATACCAGTCATTACTACAACTCGTACATTCTTTGTTTGATGATGTGACGTCATGATGATCGATGAAAATTTGCATTACCGTACACGTACACCCTATACATATTTGAAAAAATTGCAACTTCCCCAATCTTGAAAGTATCTTCATACTACATTTGGGTAGTATTTATATGTAATAAAGTTTAAATAAATCAATACCTGCCAAACAGTAGGAGCATCAAACCAATGAGATAACATCGTATGAGTAAGCATTATGAGCATTGTTTTGCAAATTGCTTGATTTGCTATTAAACAGCTATTTTAGCAGAAATTATGCATTTTAGGTCAGAGAGCTCTTTGCTGAATGAACTGAGAGTAAACACTACCGGACTGCAAATATTAATCATTGAAAATATTATAAGGTTAAATGTTGCGTGATAATTGCATTTTTATATGTGCATTGTATTATAAATGCATAAAGCTCTGCGTATTTAGTATATTAAAGGCATATTTCGAAAAGCGTTTTGGTTAATGAATGTTGAGAACCTGATTCTCACAGATGCTGGAATTTGGGTTTATTCGTATAAAAAATGCGGCATTAATTGTCTCACGATAAAAACAAACCTATACAAAAATGTTATGTTGTTTTCTTAACTTAAAGATTCTTAAAGATTTACTTTACTTATATTAAAAATCTGCAAAGTTGTTGCTAATAAATATTTCTTTTATATTTGATGTCTTGTATATTTTTGTTAGTGCTGCTGGTACAATAAAGAGTTTACTTACTTACTTATGTATCAACTATTGATTAAAAAAATATTAGAACCACTTTAAAGGGAAATAAATCGTTTCACCCTGGCCCAAATTTATAAATGTGCAAGTAAAGCTGATATGAGTGCTTTCTTTCAATGAAGACTATGCCGACGAAACTATGATTGGTCAGAACGTTTTCAAATATTTGCATATGTTTTCCCTTCAAAAGTACTTCCATTTGCTTTTTATATAGGTACCGTACTGGACATCCTCTAATATGTATTCCATTTTAGGAAGAGTATTGTGATAGGCGGGTGCATGCTCTTGACAGGTTTTTAATTCGTTCGTTTTGTTTTCCGTCACACGATAGAACGTAACTTTTTTGGCGGCCAGCCCAAATAATGATCATTTATAATCATGAATATTCTCCTTCCTAACCCTCAACTTCACCTAAAACTAAGTTAAACTTAAACAAACGAAGCAAAACACGCGTAAGATATAAGAGGCGAAGGTAAAGGCCGGCCAGTATAATTACTAAGTACAAATTTTGAGCGGCGTCTTGTTGCTGCAATGCCAAGGCGACTGCCAAAAGGCGTGAGGTCAGCTGCCAATGTCAGGGGCCCTGCGAGTTGTCCAAGCTGTTGGTGAAGCTGTTTCATTCGTGTTCGATCGCGGCTAGTGATCGTTGCGCACGGAAAACTTTTGTCACTCTGTGATCTGCTGCCGTAGTACACTAGATGGATAAACTTTATCGCATCGGTGCGTCACTATCGCACTTACAAAAGTTACAAATAAAGAGAAAAGGGCAGCCTGACGTTACATCGTTTATCACGCAACCGCGCTTGCCTGCCTGTGTGTGCTTATGTGAAATAACTAAAATTGATCTAAATCATTTGAATTTGTAATAAATAAATCGTTAAACTATATTCCATATTTTACACCGTACTTCGGTTGCCCAAATCCAAGTGCAAAGTACCAAAAATGTGAAATGTAAGATACAGTGGAGACAATTTCGACTGACAAGTATCACGAGTAGGTATAGCCAGTCCGTTTTCAAGAAAAATACATTTAAAAGGCGTAATTTTTATTTTAGAAAAGCTGGCTATTATAAAATTAAAATAAGCAGTTACGTTTGATGGTTACTATAGACCAAGAGTCAACCATTTTATGCGGCTTTAAATCCTAAAAGTCCTGCGTATAGTCAAAACAACATTCTATTCATTCAGAATAACGAGCAAGGATATCATCACCGAGCAACATCTGTTAACTTGGTGGGATAGCATGGATAGTAATTAAGGCCACAGCGACTACTCATTATAGATGAGAATAGATTTGATTTGAGCTATAATTTTCACTTTATTCGTACAACTTTTATGCTGGTAACTAAATGATGAACCATACTTAATAGGTACACTCAACCAATGGGAACCCTAATAGGACACTCTACAACGATGTCAAAATGACAAGCAGCAAGAGATTTCTTACAATCTGATTTATAATGTCACTATGACATAGTTCTACAGTGGTCTAGGGTTCCAAAAAGTGGCTGAGAGGCAAAAAAATTAGCAAGGTGATTTTTTAGGTTACCGGAATTTTCGAATTTCTTTTTACGAAGATGCTATTTTAAAGCCCGGAAAAGGTTATAGTCGGAAAGTGCCAAATCAGGACTATAAGGTGGATGAGGTATCGTTGTCCAACCGAGCTCCTCTAGAAATTTACGGGTCCTCTTCTCAACATGTGGTCTTGCATTATCATGAAGTAATGACACTTAAAGACGTTTTGGCCGTTTTTTAGGGTTCCGTAGTCAACTAGGAACCCTTATAGTTTCGCCATGTCTGTCTGTCCGTCCGTCCGTCCGTCCGTCCGTCCGCGGATAATCTCAGTAACCGTTAGCACTAGAAAGCTGAAATTTGGTACCAATATGTATATCAATCACGCCAACAAAGTGCAAAAATAAAAACCGGCCAAGTGCGAGTCGGACTCGCCCACCGAGGGTTCCGTACCTACAAAACTATTAGGTACTTTTACGTTACTCACATAAGTCTAAAGACTGGGCTAGGCTAGAAGTATAGGTTCTCTAATGAGCATAATTGTGTTTAGCGCCACCTCTCGACGAATTCGCGAATTAATTAGCACAGCTTGCGTGAGATCTTTTTCCCCTCACTAGCTCGGAAACACGTGTTTTGTCCTTTAATACCAGCGGGTAAAAACGCATTTTATCCACTAGTGGGTAAAGTTATTTGACCTTGAATAAAGTCAAATTAACTGCTTTAAAATTGATAAAAGTAGGTGAATCTAGTAATAAAGATGATTTACCACCTGTGGAACTACTAGAAGCAGTGATAAACGCATTTTTTGCGTTGTAGTTTCCTCGCTATAGTGAGGGGAAAAGTTTTGTGTTACACTTGGGTGCAAATGTATTTTACTTCTCGTGTGTTAAAAAACTCGCAAGTTCAGGATTCTATTCTCGAACCACTCGCTTCGCTCGTGGTTCAACTATAGAATCCTTTCACTTGCTCGTTTTTCAATTCCACACTTGGCGTTAAAATACAACTTTGCCCCCTTGTATAACAAATAACTATTATAATGTTAACCAAATTCAACATTTTTTATTTTAATTTAAAGTAGGTGTTTTATGTAAAATTTCGTAGCTATAAATTTTAACACCTTTATTCATAAACGTACACTAAAGTTATCCAGCCGATAAAGTTCGTTTGTCCCTTTCCATCACACCAATACGTCGGAAAGGGACAAACGAACTTTATCGGCTTGATAACTTTAGTGTACGTTTATGAATAACGGGGTAAATATTACCGTACTGTAAAAATGTAATGTATACGGATTAATGAATTTAATATAGATAGGTAATTATTGATATGTGGCAAAACGAAGGAAATTGTTTACACCTTCGCAATAAGTATCTAATGATATTTTTTTAATTTACCATGTTACTTCACGTACCTACTTAGGTACTTATTTTAAAAACTCTAAAAATGTCTATTGAGTTTCTGCCACAGACCACCATGTGGCTTCTGCACGGCTTCTGCATATTCTGCGCTGTGATAGAATTGCCATAGTAGGTATGTATATATTGTATAATAGGCAGTAAGAGGCAAAAAACATATTGTGCTAAATATTTGAAATACCTACAGTCATTTCCGAAACGTGTGAATTCATGTCAATACTTTCTTTTATCAGTATTACACGGAGTAGGTAAACGTTTCGTGGCAGCGGCAGCGCACACTGCAGAGAGCGCACGCGGACACCAGCGCGGCGCCACAGAATATATAATAGCACAAGTACAGAAGGCCCACTGCTTTGATGTTTCCGAAATGACGCCTTTTTAAATACCTACAACATTCTTACAAAGAATCGAGCCGCACGTGCGCGGCGTCCGGTGATAGGGTTACCAATGGATCCAAACGAATTAATACTCACATTAAATGTTATATTATTATATTCAAGTCTTGAGTACTTTCTAGGTAGGTACCTATATACGCTGTATTTATATACTTTTGTTCAAGGTTCCAACATCACAAGCCTTATTGAACTTTTCCGTGGGACTTAATCAGTAGTAGATCTGTATAAGAATATCTTTTGGTATTTATTTTATTCAATATGTCTATTTAACTAAGTATTATTAGCCATTTCACCCGCGGACATCGCTTAAAAAACCTCGCGATGTAAAGTAACAATAGAAAGTGCGAACGTGCATTCCGTGAGAATGTGCGCCTGCGCCACCCCTGAGTAGGCCGCGACCTCGCGGCCGCCAGGATATACTTGTAGCGCGGCGATAGGATAGCGGAGTGAGCCGCCCCTGGCGGCGCCAGTGGACGCGTCTGTGTGCGTGAGCTAGGTATGCATACAACTACAACTGCTGTAGGCACCGCCCCCCCTCAGCGCGTCCTCTGCGGCGCGGCGATAATCACCTAGGCCTAAGGCCCTGGTTTCTCTGGCCCGTCACACGCGCCCGGCGGCGTCTGGATGTGAGCCGCATGTGCCGCTGTGCCACACGCCGTCGGTCGCGGGTGCGTGGGTTTTCTGACCCTTGGTCACCCGTCGCTGGCGACGGAACTCAGAAGCTCTGGTAGACTGATTTTTGAACTGTTGTGTTGTGCTCTGATCAAAATGAATGCAAAAATACTTACATTGTAATTCTTAGAGGAAGAAGATTATACGCGACTTAATCCGTTTCCATGTAAATATTGATTTTACCCAAAAAAAGAGACAGTCAAACGATATTTTTGTATGAAACCGGCAAAAAGAAAGTAATATTTTTAACTTGGTACTCAAACACTTGCATTGTAGTAAAGAAAAATTTACATCATATATTCGATTATATCGAAAACAGTTCACAGAAGTACAATTCATCCATTGAATTACTATGTACTAACATACTAGAAATGACACCCCAAACAAAGTCTGTGCTCCGGCCGGCAGCGCGCGGCGCATGCGTGGGGAGGTACCGTGTCATAGAGTAAGACTTGACCAATGACCACCTAGACGCGACACTCTTAGTGAAGACCTTTTTTTATACTTTTTGTAAAATACTAAGTAGTTTAATTTTAGCACTATCATACATTGTGCTATGTTTAAGTTCTACTAAGTGAAACAAAAATACATTATTGATTTTTTTCATATACTTTAATTGCCCTTGAAGAAAATCATAGGTTATTATTGTATGAAAATATCGTGACTCGTGTTAGAACTATGTAGTATTCATAAGTTAACGTGAAATAAATTTAACATTTCTCTTTTATATATTACAAACAGAATATAATCACAATTAGGTACTATACTTCATTACCTACATGTCAAGTCTGTGCGATTATGATGCGATTAATCTATGATTTCGTTCAACAAAATGGCAGCGATATCTTCGCGTTTGAGGAGCGCGTCCCTTCATTGAAATAATTACTTAAATAAAGATCGATTAACATAGCGTGTATACTAACCGATGAAATGTGACACGTCAGTTTTATTCGATTTTCCCGTATGGCTTAAACAGCATCTTGTTGCGCAGGAAGGCATTTTTACATTTTATTTGTGTGCAGGCAGAAACAACCTCCTCACGCTACGCGCAGAGACTGACTGAGGCAACATAAGTCCATGGACTTATGTTTGTAGCGCAAACTTTTTGCTCGCAGTGTCCTCTCTAGTATTACCTCAATGAGTTCATCATTATCTTTAGTGAAGTCAGTCATTTTCCATATCAAGACGCCACCCGCCGTCCGTTGCTATTGTACAAAACGAATACAGACCGACGCGTACGGCGTGTGACCTTCGCCCGTCGAACCACCCGCCGCCGGCGACGTTTCAGAGAAACCACCCTCAAACATTTCCGAACAAAACATTCGAACGTCGTCAGTCGCGGACACAGAACTCAATCTTGATTTAGTTCTGTGGTCGCGGACCCGTGTGTAAAAAACCACAACGTTCTATGAACATTGGTCAAGTGCGAGTCGGTTTTCGACTTTTCCATACAAAGAACTCATGAGCGCCTGAACGACTGTGATGGCAAAGTTAACTTTTCGCACTTTCAAGACTTTACGTGTATATCTCGGAAACGATAAGAGATAGAGCAAAATGGACTTCAGATTTAGGCTGTCGGTGGCACAAATTCTATGTTTTCGTCAACAGAGACCTTTTTTTGGACCGATTTGAACAAAATTTTGCTCAGTCCACTTACAAACGGTCTTAAGCGCCTCCTTTTTAGTTGGAACTTAAGTCATTTTGGCAAATGAAAAAAAAAATTGAACAATTTCTAAAAAGAAAAAAGACAGAAATTAATTTCTTTCTACCTGTCCATCACGCTTACAAAATTTTAAGACGTTTAGTAACTGCTTGCAGCGTCAGTGAGTGAAAATCTTAATTTGAGTTTTTTTCTCGTAAGTCCGACTTACGCTTGACTGTAGATTTCTAATAGGTTTTCCTGTAATCTAGAGGTAAAGGGCTATCTCGTGTATTTTTTTGAAAATTTTACGCTAAGTAGTTTCGGAGATAAGGGGGGGGGGATGGTCATTTTTTGTCTATTTTCTTAAATTACTTCTAAAGTACCAAAATTAAAAATTAAAAAAAAATATATTTAAAATGCTCATAAAATGCTCTTTCATTTGATATATAACACAATATAGTTTTAATAACTTTGATTTTTAATTTTCAAGTTTACCCCCCAAAAGTGACCCCTATGATTAAATTTCATTTAATTAAATTACATGTCCGTCTTTGGGCCACAGGTTTACATATGTGTACCAAATTTCAAGTAAATCGGTCTAGTAGTTTCGGAGAAATCGGCTGTAACAGAGGGACAGACAGACACACGAGTGATCCTATAAGGGTTCCGTTTTTCCTCTTTGAGGTACGGAACCCTAAAAATGGAAAAAAATGTTTTATTAGGGTACCCCCCCTACATGTAAACTGGGGGCTGATATTTTTTTTCATTCCAACCCCAACGTGTGATATATTGTTGGATAGGTATTGAAAAATAAATAAGGGTTTGCTAAGATTTTTTTTTGATAATAATAATATTTTCGGAAATAATCGCTCCGAAAGGAAAAAAAAGTGCGTCCCCCCCCCCCTCTAACTTTTGAACCATATGTTTAAAAAATATGAAAAAAATCACAAAAGTAGAACTTTATAAATACTTTCTAGGAAAATTGTTTTGAACTTGATAGGTTCAGTAGTTTTTGAGAAAAATACGGAAAACTACGGAACCATACACTGAGCGTGGCCCGACACGCTCTTGGCCGGTTTTCTTTAACAGCGTTCGCCAACTTCTTTAGTTCATTCACGTAGACTTCGGCGTCAGTAGTCTGGTTATCCTCCAGTACCTCCCAAAACAACATTCCTTGCGAATCCCAGAAGACTGACAGGAGAAATTTCCGACCATGCGTACTCCTTTTCGGCTGTGTTGGTGGCCGTTTATCGGCAGGTATCCAAAAGGCTTTTCGTGTGACGTTCTCGTACAAGATCCAGGATTCGTCTCCAGTGATGATCGACTTCAAGAATTTTTTTGGGGAAGCAGCAGACTTTCACAAATGCTAACACGTACTTCACGTTGAGCATCGGTCAAATCATGAGGCGTCCATCTTGACAAAACTCTACGATTACCCATGGATTGTAGATGGCGATCTATGGTACTGTAGTGATATTTTAGAGTCTTCTCTAAATCTCTGGTGGTGGAATCCGGATGCAACTCAAGCTCGCGCCGCAATGCCACTTCGTCAAAAGTGACTGGGCGACCAGTATGAGGAATGACTTTTAGACTTGTGTCTCCTTCATCAAAGCGCTGAAACCAATTTCGTACTGTGCGATCGGTAGTAGTGTTTGGGCCAAAAGCACTGTTAATCTTATTTGCTGTTTCCCTTGAACTGGTTCCCAATTTGTGTTCGTATACTTAAATAAATCACTCGAAGATGTTGTTGGTCCATTTTTTATATTTTAACTAAATCCCTGTGACAAGCCCCCGCTTATAATACCCGACGTGAAAGATTCGACAACATTCTGCTATATACCAGATAGAATATTCCAGACAATACTAGAAATAGCAAGAAATTTTTGAAGTGGGAAAATAATTATACAACAACCTAATAAAATCAAAGAAGACGTGCCCTATTCCCGCCATCGCCTCCTAAAGAAGCTTTCAGATATATTTTCGTCAACAAGCCACTTATTGCGTTCACATCACGATCATTGGGGAATCGTCATGGAAACCGAATGAGCTACTTAATTATTTAGAGCTAGAGGAAATCATAGATATTAAATAATTGTCCATTTCTATTTTTAATGTACTTCGTACACAATGTTCTGCACAGATTCAGCTACAAATAATTACAAACTGAAAATGACAACGATGGATTCAGTGGGAGGTTTTTTTTATTATGGACTAATCGGCGAGTATTAAGCATTTCCAGTGACACTATTTAGACAGTGTACAAAATGTAGTCCTGCCAGTGGCGACGCGACGCGTGAAAATAAATTTTTGTTGGTAAAGCCAGAGGGGTTTTTGGAATCTGTTTTGTTTGGACTTCTACAGATACTGCAGAATTTAAGGAACGTAAGGAACCTGTTGGTAATCGAGTTGTATCGACGCTACGCCACTGACTCCTACTTAAGTTTCACATGGGCTACTGCCGGGTCATCTCAATTAAAGAACTTTAAATCAAGAAATGGTATTTGTAAAATTTTCAATAAAAACCAAGGATGATTTATATAGGATTCACAACCTTCATACTAAAAATCGTACCTCATTTTTATAGCGCCACCTATTAAATACTATCATAACTACACTCATGATACTGATTCAAACTTTCACGATTTTTACACATATTTAAAATTGCAAACGGGACTTAATCGCGTATTTACTATGTTTGAAACGGGACCCCTTTCTTTCCCATAAACTTTTTGGTCAGAATTTCGTTAGTCATAAGTTGTTATTCATATATTTTATGGTCATAAACATCACTAGTCATAATTTTTGTTACGAATAATGCTTAATGGTACTAACATTAACAACCCATAATATTGGATGCCATAACCTTAAAAGTCATAAAGTTGATGAGTATAAAATTGAAAGGCATAACAATAATTATCCAGAAATATTACTAGGCATATTTTTTGAAGCCCTACTGATTGTTCTGCATACAGTTTTAAGGCATAAACCTCATAAGTCATAATCTTTGTTACGAATAACGTTTAATAGTTCTAACGTTAACAACCCATATTATAGAATACTATAATCTTAGAATCAAGAAAGTTGATGAATATAACATTTAAAACGGATCCCTTTGTTAGCCAGATTATCATTAGTCATAATTCTGAAACGGTTTCATTAGGGTCACCTATAGATAGGTTAGGTTAGGTTAGTTTTATGGCAATCTTGAAAAGTTACGCGTTTTTGAGACCCGTTTGAAACACTATGTTTTAAACACTAACCTCCGACGTTTCAAGGACGGCATTGTCCCCGTGGTCTCGGAGCAGACTGGCTGAAGTTGACATCAACATCTTCAAGCTGTACGAGTTTTTCGAACTACCCGCACTTGGTCCTGACTACCCACTTGAACAGTTTGTGCACTAGGGATGTCACCTTGTCGACACACAACACTCACGATATTCGGTTTTTAAACCTGCGATATTTGTTTCTTCTTGCATTTACTAATGACCGGGTTCCATGTGGATGAGATTAATATCTCATTAAAACCTTCGTCTCGATTGAAATTTTTATACTTCTTAATTTCAATGGCTTCACGTATTTTTCTACTATAATACCCACGATCTGTAGAGAGAATTTTAGGGTTGTGAAGCTCAATCCAATGGTTAGGCCCTGACTGTAGCAAGTGCTCAGCAACGGCAGACTTGTTCACCTGGCGATTTTCAATCGAATTTCAATCGAGACGAAGGTTTTAATATCTCATCCACATGGAACCCGGTCATTAGTAAATGCAAGAAGAAACAAATATCGCAGGTTGAAAAACCGAATATCGTGAGTGTTGTGTGTCGACAAGGTGACATCCCTAGTGCACAAACTGTTCAAGTGGGTAGTCAGGACCAAGTGCGGGTAGTTCGAAAAACTCGTACAGCTAGAAGATGTTGATGTCAACTTCAGCCAGTCTTCTCCGAGACCACGGGGACAATGCCGTCCTTGAAACGTCGGAGGTTAGTGTTTAAAACATAGTGTTTCAAACATAGTAAATACGCGATTAAGTCCCGTTTGCAATTTTAAATATACACTCATGATGCCTACAATTTTGTTTTTTCAAAATGAACATTGACGTGATATCATGATATTAAAATAAAGTAGTATGTCATTTGTTCTTATGAAAAATAAAAACACGCAAAAATATTTGTGAAAAATATGATTTTGACCACTTGAAGGCTGCGAAACAGTGCCATCTAGTTTTAAACCTAAAAGGCCCATGACATTTCAGGGGAACACTTTTTTGTAAGGGCTTTGTCTGTCCCGTATTAGTTATATCGTCATTGATAAAACAAAGCCTTTTAAATAGACGTCATAATCATAATCATAATCGTTTATTGCACCATGGTCAGAAAGTAGGTACCTTCATGTTTCTCCGTAGCACAACTGAAAATCAAACATCATTAGTAAAATGATAAATACATGACGTAATGATAATGGATTTGTTTTATAGACCCTAAAGTGACGGTGGGGCGGGCACTTGCCACTGAAGACGACAGTGAGAAGTGAGGCACAAGGCACGCTTGCTGAAATTAATTAGGTATAGTAAAGGTAACTATGTAGGTAAATTACATAAAATCCTGTGTGAATGGATACATGTAGGTATATTACGCTTACAACAGTGTAAAGATAGGGGTGGGCTTGACTACGAGTACTTCTACCCGGTAATAGAGGGCGCAATAGAGGCTGTAATAAAAATGGAGAGTTTCCTGAAAAATGGAGACGGTGAAATTGAATGAATAGGAAAATATTCTGGATTGCCGTCACTGGTGTCGTCGCCTCGACTTTATACGGTTTCCGAGTATTCTCGTATTCCCGAATTACGCAATGAATGGATGATAAATTACCGTTTCCCGTTGATGAGTGCCTGTGGGAATCCTTACCGACAATAGACATGGTCTAGCCTGTCAGCCATTTCACTTTCACTACGTCAGAACTAGTAATCGTTTGCGTTAGGCTGCTAGACTCCAGCGCCCATTGAAATCGCAAGTCGGATTATGACTATTATGAGTCTCTGAACTGATAACGTTGCAGTTGGACTGTGACCTATATACCATCTGATCCTTGTGTGTAACCATTGTTGGACAGAACTGTATCGATCCCATAAAGCGAAATGTCAAACGGTCAAACTCTAGTTATATTTAGTTACTCGTAATGTACGACAGACTAGGCATTCCCAGACTATTATCATCGATGTTGTAATGCTATTAATGGAATATATACTAAATTTAGCCAATTCATAAAGCGTCAGATTGTACCCATATTTTTTATGAAACGCCGCTGAAGGGGTTTTCAATGGGTTATCGTGGATAACTAAGTCAAGGAGATATTAAGGGCTACGAAGGCCCAAGTAATCAGACTTTTACGATCTCAACCAGCAGCTAATACTGTTTGGTGCAGATTATTTTAAATGTATCAAATGGTTCAGTAAAACTACAAATGCTTATCATTCTTTACTTTAATTTATGCTACATACACAAATAACAAATATTGTCAAATATTTTTAAGTGTTCTTAGTCAAAACGAGTTCATTTAACATAAATAAAGTCATCACAACGTTCTGAGTCTGGCTGCGAAGTTTTCCTGTTCCCTTCGAAAGACTTGTAATTACTCGAGAGGAATCTAAAGATATCACCGGAGCGAAGTGACCAAGTGAGGGTGTTAGCTGGGCCATCTACAATTCAAAGAGCCGATGCACTTCAGACGCTCGAGGCTCTCACATTAGCAATTCAAAGAGTTGCCTATGGATGCACCGGCCGCGGCGGCGCTTGCGCGGCGTCCTACTTCTCAACCCGAGGTCACGGGTTCGTTCCCCGCGACGTATTGATCGAGCCAGCGAGGCCGGAAGTGGGACTTCGGTGCAGCGGACACCGAAAGCGCTGGTAACACCACCCACGGGTTATTTAATGATGCTGCATGGATGTTGCAAATCGGGGGAAGTCGTTAGCTGGTATAATGGCAGTGACTCCGAGTTGAATGGTGGTCCTGTCCATCGGCCGTCCGGTAATCTAGACCTATCCTAAAGTCTACCGCAACGCAGTTAAGGCAGAACACGCAAGATACGTACTACATCGTGTGGCCGCTTGTGTACCTAAAATTCACTAGACGATTAGCTTCAGCGACTTTATGGTCAATACATAATTAAAGAAAAATGGGGAAGAGCCCTCACTGTTGTTCAACAATGATTATGTTCGAATATTTGATCCTAATTAAATAAAAATAGCGATTTTATTTTATCGTATTCAATAGCTGGATACTTTATTTTAACCACATTATTCAGATGCAGCATTTGCACGAACGAAAACCCTAAATTTTAATTGGTGCCCAAGCTTTACCTATCATATTGGGTTGTGTTGTAGTTTCTCGTGAAATAACATTATTAGTTCACATGGTAACCGCTGAATTAGAATTTCCAACTAATTTCCAATTTATTAGCGCTTTCGGGATTTAAATTAATTAACCCTTCCGTGGCTAAGAGCTGACATTTGCTGTCAGGAAACTCTGAACAATGACAATGTCAAACATATTACTGTCTTGTAACTGAGAAATATTACAAATGTAAACAAAATTCTCGTTACGGACTGCTCGCTAAAAACAAAGTGAGTACAAATCTTCAAATGCACCCGCAGTTCAACGAAATATGACCCTCATTTTTAGAGTCATCTCTATAGGCACAAGGGCTACCAGATGCTTGCAATCAGATGGATAGCCTTACAAATGCATCCAATATTTCGAAGTTATCACTTAAAATTGTTCTATTTCTGTAGGTCAATTAAAAACCAGAACAATAGGAAACATTATTTACTACTACCTGTCAATGGTATCACTAAATATACATTTTCCTCAAGATGAAGGTAAATATTTAGTTAATTTTCTTTACCTGTAGATACTGTTTTTAGTTCTCTATTATGAAAATTCACGATACAACATACATATTTACAATTAGTTAGGCGGAATAAGCGGAGGATCAGGAGTGGAGAATCAGAAGAGACGCCTTTGCCCAGCCGCAGACACTCGAACAGTTAAGATTAAAAAGTACTTGTACAAACATATCTACAACTTGTATCAGTAAACAAGAATGTGTAGAAATATATACAAGCATAGAAAATATGATTGTATCGCTCCGTGAATCGGTCGCATTCGTTTTGCGATGACGCCGTGCAATAGTTAGCTCAAGTCCTGTTGCACTTGACATTGATAAAATACTTGTTGGAAGAAGGAAAATCTAAAGGCCGTACGCAGTCAAGGTTTGAACTGCCTTCGTTTATATTGCATCTGATGTGAATGGACGATCTTGTATTGATTTTATATAATTAAACGCGCCAATATAAGTCTCTGCTCGGATTTGTTTATTTTTGTAGTTTGATTGGTTGGTAAATGACAGAGTTTATAAGAAATCCAACATTTCTTAGAGTTGCACCTCAGATAGCCAATTAGCCATTTTTGTATCGAGTACTGATATGATACCGGGAACTTCACAAAGTTCTGTACCTATAATTAGACAGTCTAAAATAACACAAAGGGGTTTGTCTTCGGCTTCTAGTGTATCCTCGTACATGTAGGTACTATACTATAATTAATATAGACATAGACATTTTATTAATCCATACTAATATTATAAATGGGAAAGTGTGTGTGTCTGTTTGTTTTATCCGTCTTTCACGGCAAAACGGAGCGACGAACTGACGTGATTTTTAGGTGGAGATAGTTGAAGGGATGGAGAGTGACGTAGGCTACTTATTGTTTCTTTCTAACCCCCACTTCCTAAAATGGAAAATTGTATGGTGAATTCAGCAATTTTCGAATTAAACGCGAGCGAAGCCGCGAGCAAATCTAGTAATATTATAAATATTACACGTTCATCAATTATTTTACAGCAATTAAATTAAGATTAATAAAATTTCAGTCTAATTACAATTTCGAATATTAAATTGAAAGATACATTAATTTATTACATTATGTCGTTCAGATTTGTTAATTTGATTTTATACATAATTATTATTTTATTATATTTATAAGTTATTTGGTAGGTCAATGAACTTTTTAAAGCACAATTTTAGTATAAAATAACTAGTGATAGGTTCAGTTAGTTCAACTTCAAAATTAGCGCGATCATCAATTTGTATGTCGAATTTGTTAATTCCTAGCTTTCTTGGTTTCGTAGGTTGTGTTCCTTTTTAATTTCCTGGCACCCTTGTAATTAGAACGAATTACAATATCAATAACATACATTCGAAGGAACACAATCTGTAGGTTCGAAGCGTTCAGACGACAGGAAGGAAGGGTCCGCCAACGGGGTGTTACCTTCCCGCTATAAGGAGGGCCCGAAGCTGGGTCAATGACGTTCGTTCACCCGCTGCACCCCGCACTTGCCTTCACATCCGACCCCGAGCCCCCCTCCACGTTTTGCCAAATTATAACATCGGTACTAACCTTTGGTGGGTCTCGCTTGCGTAGATATTACGTATTATGTAGCAGGGGGCCGATTTTTGAGTCTCACTGTCACTAAAATACCGGTTGAAAACGGTGAATTGCCTATTAAATTCAGTGACAATTTTCTGAATTCGAACGCCGTGAGACTCAAAAATCGGCCCCCAGTTCTCGAAAAGTTTGTACAAAAATAAAATTAGTCGGGAGTGTTCTTAGCCATGTTTCATGAAAATCGGTCCACTATGTCGCGGTCGGGGTTTTTTTCAAAATTTTAACTTTGTTTACATTTTTATAAGCGCCTATGGTCATAACATCGGTACTAACCTTTGGTGGGTCTCGCTTGCGTAAATATTACTTATTACAGCAGTTCTCGAAAAGTTTGTACAAAAAATAAGGAAAAAGTTAAATTTGTTTTTGTTATTCCTATTTTGTTACCAAGATTTTTTGATGAATTGAGATTTCAGTAAGTTTTATATCGTCATCAAGGTGCTCTAGTATCTATGTATACTTTCTTAATTATAACAATTATCCTTAGGTATGTATCTTACGAAAGTCGACTTATTAAATGTTGATAACAAAATAGGATCAATTAAAATTTGCTGACGTGGCAAGTTTGACGTATCTGTCTGTCTGTTTGTTTGTCTGTTTGTCTGTTTGTCTGTTTGTCTGTCTGTCTGTCGGTCTGTCTGTGTGTATGTCTGTCTGTGGCATCGTAGCTCCCGAACTGAGGAACCTATTTAGATTTAGTTTTTTTGTTTGAAAGCTATGTGTCATGAAAATTGGTCCACTATGTAGGGGTTTTCTTGTCAAAATTTAAATTTTGTGGTTAGGTTATAAATATAATCAAAATCAACTAATTATTCCAATGTTCTTTCTTTTGTATTAAATAAAGATGTAAAGAAATGCTAATGTGTGTTCAAATGAGTCTGCTCTTTACATTTATCTCTATCAAAATGTTGTTAAAGTAAATGATCGTATTGCATGCACAAGGCGGTAAAGACTTGTAGGCCAGTTGAAACGTACACTGACACCAGAACGATGTCATTCAGTCATCGTGCGTCTCACTCGCGCCAATTCAGCTACGGGCAAGCATGCGCGAGATGCACGATATCCGAATAACAAGTTGAGATGTCCTTATGATATCAGTGCAAGTTAGAATTGGCCTGTTAGACACCTACCCGTGTATTCATAAACATTCACTAAAGTTATCAAGCCGATAAAGTTCGTTTGTCCCTTTCTGACGTATATTGAAAAGTTACCACCCCCCCCACCAAATTTCACCACCCCCTGTCTTCCCGTGGGTGTCGTAGAAGTCGACTGTGGGATTTGGGTGAAATTGTGGCGTAGGCGAGAGGCTGGCAACCTGTCACTGCAATGTCACAATTTTTCGTTTTTCGTTTTCTTTCAACCCCTTAATTGCCAAGAGTGGCACTGAGACTTTAGTAGTTTCATGTGCTCTGCCTACCCCTTTATGGGATACAGGCGTGATTGTATGTATGTATGTATTGAAAAGTTATGCACGACTTATGCACATTTCACCACGTTACTAAGTACTTAGTTACTATTAATATTATATAAAAACTGTTACGTACAATTCGATGAATTAATATAAATATTAAATACATAATACATATGTAATATTTCCTGTTCAGCATACATGTGATTGTATAACGGTGTATTTTATCAATTTGTTCATAAATTATATCTGCGAAAATATATATACTTCAATTAAATATACGCTCGATTTATATTTAAATACACACAAGTGACATTACAAAAATAATGGATTAATGCTCTAGTTTCAAGGCATTGAAAATAAACAGACTTAATATTCTTAAAATGTTATATAACGTTTTATTTTAGGATCACGATATATTATTATATTTTTTCAGTTCTAAGCTCTACAACATTTAATTATGTCCTATGTATCCAAAAATAGTCTAATCTAATATACTTGACATATGTATATACTATAAATTACAACCCGTCTATTAATATTTCGTGCTATTCTTGTTCCGCTCACGCTTATGTAAATGTCTGTGGGGTGAAGGAGACAAGCCTCCTGACACGCGTGCCGTATTTATCTCGTCGCAGTGACGTCACAGGAGGCTCGTCTCTATTGATTTAGGACTCTACAGGTTGCGCCTTCGGTTATAGCGCGTTGACGTCATCATCAAGTGTGTGAGTGGCGTTCCATGGTTAAAGGGTCCACATGCTTCATGGGGAACACGACCGTATGATCAGATTTTCACGAACCGTTGGATTTCGAGTGGAGAATAAAAAACAAACCCATATTATATCGGCAGCCGAAAGTAAAGTCAGCACACAGTCAGCACTTCACAGAACAATTGAAACCACATTAAAATAAAAGATAGGCATCTACACTTGTATAGTATACCTAGATTTAGTTAGATAGTTTAGACTAGCAAAAGGCAAACTACCCTGTAGTCGGAAAATTATGCCTATGAATTTTACGGTCTGCCGGATCTTACGATCGGTTCACTATTTTTTTTTGCCAATATTATAATAAGTATATCCACACTGATGAATAAAGTTATGTTCTATATTAGGTTTATATCTGTTTCGTCGTATTCCAGTTACGTCGGATTCCTGATTCGTCGTATTTGACAAAGATTTATTCAAATTTGAATTTTGACATGCTGTCATTAGAGTCAAAAATAGATGATGCATATATACATCACTATGCATTTAAGGGTTAAACTTTCTAAATCGTCCTATTTTCGCCCGTCAGTTTTTTCACCAATAAGGTGCATTTCAATACTTAACGTATAAACAGGTGTTTTAACACTACGAATTTATTTGATATTGTTTTATACATCTTACTGTGAGGTACAGCGGGGCAATTGTGACTCGGGAACGCGCGCCATAAAATATGACCTGTGGACAGTGGACACTCGAGACCGGGTTCATTAAATAATGTTGATTATGTAAACAATAATGTTATTGTTTCTGAATTTCGTATTTTAGGACGGACCTTGGCTCTCTTGACGTCTGTTGCGTACGTCGGCCGAACGGACGTACCAATTACTATATTTACCAAACACATATGTAACTCCGTATAGACAGCTAAAGTCTAAGAAAAAAACGAACCTCAGAACCATATAGAAAAAGGGTGGCCTAGATGGCGTTACACCTTTGGGGGACGCTCGGCTAGATGGCGCTAATATTAATATTTGACATTTTAACACATACAAGCTAAGAATATGGGCCAAATTGTCACGAATTTTCCTTTATAATAAAATTATAAAAAAACGCAAGCTCAGATAATATGAGAGAATAATGTGCGTATGAGCTAGATTTATAGTTTTTAACCCCCGACGCAAAAACGACGGGGTGTTATAAATTTGTCGTGTCTGTTTGTCTGTCTGTCTGTGTGTGTGTGTGTCTGTCTGTGGCATCGTAGCTCCCAAACGGATGAACATTTAAATTTAGTTTTTTTGTCTGAAAGCTGAGTTAGTCGGGAGTGTTCTTAGCCATGTTTCATGAAAATCGGTCCACTATGTCGCGGTCGGGGGATTTTCAATTTTGTTTAAATCTTTATAAACTCCTATGGTATCGCGTGAAAGTACATATATCAAACTTACGTCACCGCATATAAGCGGACAGCGAAGTAGTAGAGAATATAGTATTAATGCAGCGATCAATGGATCCAGGCTATGTCTGTCGCCGAGAGGTGGGTCAATGACGTTCCTTCACCCGCTGCAGGCGACGCAGCGCGAAACTAGGACAGCTGGTAGCTAGCTACTCATCACATCACCACTCGCACGCTGGCGCGGATCAAAACCAAGCAACTGACTTTTCATAACATTATAAGTACCATTCCTTTCTTCCCGTAGGTGTCGTAGAAGGCGACTATGGGATATGGGTTAAATTGTGGTGTAGGCGAGAGGCTGGCAACCTGTCACTGCAATGCCACAGTTTCGTTTTCTTTTAACCCCTTATTTGCTAAGAGTAGCCCTGAAGCTTTAGTAGTTTCATGTGCTCTGCCTACCCCTTTATGGGATACAGGCGTGATTGTATGTATGTATGTATAAGTACCATCAAAGACATATGTAACTCCGTATAGACAGCTACAGTCTAAGAAAAAAAAACGTACCTCGGAACCATATAGAAAAAGGTACGGTGGCCTAGATGGAGTTACACTTCTGGGGGACGCTCGGCTAGATGGCGCTAATATTAATATTTGAGATTTTAACACATATCAAGCTAAGAATATGGGCAAAATTGTCAAAACTGAGGTTTAAAAGATTTAAGCTTGTGTCGGGAGATGGCAGTCTATGCACTGTGATTAGATATTTTACTTTGACAGTAACTCTCTATAATACTTGATCCTCTTTGGTACCATAGAAGATAGGGTGACAAAGTACTGTCAAATATCGAAACTGAGACCAACATTGAAAGAATTCATGTGTCATTGGGAGTGTTAAATTCAGAAATCATATAATGGATGAAAACGTGAATAATTTTCTTTTCTAACGGTTTAATCGAGACGGAAGATACCCACTGTAACCTCTAAACACAACTTTTTGTTCTGAAAAGAACAATTAATCCGTTATACTTAAAAATTCGTTTATGCAATGTAGTTGATGTCACACACATATTTAGACAGTATTCCCTGTTTTGTTGATGCTTTATACGTATTTGTAATATTTGTAACTATATTTTTGTAAATAAATATTACATATTTTAGACATGTGCATCCTGCCTGTCCTAACCTACGGTGCTCAAACGTGGTCACTCACCGAGGCGCAAAAGACCAAATTGAAGGTTTGTCAAAGAGCTATGGAGCGTAGCATTTTAGGAGTAAAACGGATTGACCGAATCCGAAACTCTACGCTGCGCTCAAAAACACGCATTATTGATGTTGGAGTCAAGACCGCCAAGCTGAAATGGGACTGGGCAGGCCATGTTTGCCGTATGCATCCACAGAGGTGGGCTAAAGTAGCCACAGTATGGATGCCGCAAAACGGACGAGGATCTGGCAGGCCCAGGCGGAGATGGCGGGATGACCTGGACGTGTATCTCAACAACTGGCCGGAGATCGCCCAGAACCGGGACGAGTGGAAATCTAAGGGGGAGGCCTTTGCCCAGCAGTGGGACACAATATAGGCTTGTAATAATAATAATAAAATATTTTAGACAGTAGATGCTGGTACCATTGGCAACAAACACTGTTAGCTGTACATTTGTAATCCTTATTGCAAGAGCCTAACGTCTAGCGATGGTTAGCTAAGAGTGTTGATGTTAGTACTTACGAACTTTTCAAATAAGTACTTACCAAAATAGAGATATAACTTTGAGAAACTTTTGTCACTACTGTATCGTAAGTAGGTAAATTTAGGATTACAAACTACTCGTACGTAACGTAACACTTGCATATTTGTTTACCTTTTTTTCGCAATTTTGCATAAAAATTATATACTTCGTTCTACTCCGTAACGATATGCATGCACTATGTCACCCTCACGCGTCATACTAAAGCCTCTTTTAACCCTTTTGATGTCGCGTGCATGCAGTTTGAATACCGAGAACTAAAGATGTCGTCCGAGCCTCACCGAGTTTAGTTCGTCGTATACTGCGCAACATCCTTTTAGTTTAAAGGCAACACAGTTCTAAAGATGGTACGGCTTAATAACTTTAAAAGCTCGTGTTAAGAATTTTCTTCATGCTTTTCACACACCTCGGTCATGTCATGCCATTTTTTTTTCTTTAGGTACCTAATATCCGACCTTCATATTTCCAGCATACTGACTGCCGTAGAAGTTTATTAAAAATATAGTGCTATATCGTTTACCATTCGTATTTTCACGAAAATGGATGAAGGCTGGGAGGGCTCAACTTTTAACAGTTATACATATTCGGCCTTCCCACTCAAACTCCTATATTCATCTCTTTAGTTTGCAGATTGAGCTGCGACGATGCGACGTTGAGTCATAAGATGTCACTTGCACGCAAGAAATGAGCGAGAGAAAAAATACGAATGGTAAAAGAATCCAAATCTGAAAGAAATCTATTCGATCCAATATAAAAATCATGAGAACAATTTTAAAACGAACCTAAAAACTTACATAAGGTGTATTCGGGTAATGCCATTAATTGGATAATTCCGAAATTCAAATGATAATCACCCGTGATTCCATAGTAATAAACCCTTATAAACCCCCTTTTCGGAATTTACCGACGGTTTTGACGTTCGTAATTACCCGAGTACACCTTAATGCATTGTTATATTTTTAAATTTTAACCATCTCACCTTAACTGTTAAATGCATGACTTTGACAATGATGCATTCAAATTTGAATTTTGACGTTGTCAATAAAGTCAAAACTATATGATGCATACTAGTATATGTATACAATGAAGGAAATCCAGTATATTATACAATATACATCACTATGCATTTAAGGGTTAACTACTCAACAGAATTTCGTGTTTTTATTGTAACGGTAGCACAATATTATGGTGTATTAAGTCCGCCATGTTATTATCATCATGACGTCATATAACCAATGTCACTCAGCAAGGGTAAGAATTCTAATAATACATCATTCATCTTAATCGTCTAAGGCGCTTTAGGTTCGCGTTCTTTTCACTACGATATGGATGTTCTTGCCCGAGATCTTTGATTTTCTTTTTATTTTCTCAAAAAAAAAATTAAGGTACAGCGGGGCAAATCTCGTAATTGTAACTGGTCCATTTTTTCATGTTTTACAATGTTTGCATTATTGAATAGAGTGTCCATCAGCGGATACGTGTAGAACTCAACATCATAGTGTAATTAATGGAAAAAATGGATTAGTTACAATTCTCCCCCAGTCGAGATTTGCCCCGCTCTACCTCACCGCTGAATGGTCTTGGAATAATTTACATAAGTATGTATATTTTTTATTATTATTACGCAAAAAAAAACATATAACTACAGGGTTGGGCTATAACTGTCCTAGTTAAAAAGTGGTATAAAATTTTAAAAACACGATGATGTGAAAAGTAGTGCTATGATTTATATCTGTCGCAGTAAGATAGATAAAACCGTTATATAGTTATAGCCCTAGGAATATAATTATACGTCGTAACATAATTAAACGAAAGCGATTAATTGCTATCTTACTAGGAATATAACTATAATACGTTACTAGTTTAGTAAAATAGTTATATGACTGGATTCAGTCTAGTGAAATGATTGTAGGCAGGAGTGCGGCGGTGCGGCAGAGGTATAGTTATAACCCTAGGGATATAATTATATGCCGTAACATATCTAAACAAAAGCGATTCATAACCATCTTACTAGGAATATAATTATAATACGGTAGGTACTAGTTTAGTTATATAATTATATCACTGGATTTAACTTAGTCTAGGGATATAATTATAATACGTCTCTAAGTGGGACTGGAACCGGGAGTCCCGGTTCTTTATAGTTCTATACAAAAAAAAAATCAAAAGGAACCCTTATGTCGCGACTCTGTCCATCCGTCTGTGTGTTTAGAGAGATAAGCACATTGAATTGGAAATAATTAACAAATTCTTGCCCTAAACAATTCTTCACTGTGGTTTGTTTGTTTAACGCATATAATTATATCCCTAGGGTTATAACTATACCTCCGCCGTACCGCCACACTATTGTCTACAATCATTTCACTAAACTGAATCCAGTCATATAACTATTTGACTAAACTAGTAACGTATTATAGTTATATTCCTAGTAAGATAGCAATAAATCGCTTTCGTTTAACTATGTTACGACGTATAATTATATCCCTAGGGTTGTAACTATATAACTGCTTTATCTATCTTACTGCGACATATCCATAACATCTTAAGTTTTAAAGTGTTATGTATGTAATATATTTTATTTGCTTTTCTTTAACTTGCATAATTTTAGGCATTTTGCTGTAGAAGGAGTTTGACTCGGCACGCACGACCTCATCTGCTAAGTCATGCAATACTTGACTACCCGACCCCAAAATAAATGCCAGTTTTAGCCTTTTGCCATCTCAATAAAACTTTGCATTTATTTTTATATGTAAATGTTAATAGTTATCAATTACCTAAAAATGCGTAGCGTACGTTTCAAGATAAAATATCAGCCTAAAAATTTCGACGAAAATGGCACTTTTCCTCATGAAGATGTGGTCTGACTGAGTTTCTCTTTTGAATAAATTTATGGCTAAAATATCTTCGTTTCTATCCCTTAATATAACACCATACTCAACATCAGTCTGACATTTGTTGAACTCCTGAAATTGAAATGCATTTTCTTTGAAAAATGCTCCGTACAAAATTCCACCCATTCCATTTTAGGGAAGTGGGGTGTTAGAAAGAGACAAAAAGTAGCCTATGTCACTCTCCATCCCTTCAACTATCTCCACTTAAAAAATCACGTCAATTTGTCGCTCCGTTTTGCCGTGAAAAACGGACAAACAAACAGACACACACTTTCCCATTTATAATATTAGTATGGATAGTATGGATGGAGTCATATAAAAAAAAATAACTAAAAAGCCTTTGAATATGAACTGGTCAAACGAACGTTGATGAAAACTATGCATTCTTCTTTTGCACTGCCGTAAGCCCGTATGGCGATCGAATTTTTCCCATGCCCGTAGCTTTTCATAGGCGTTCCCTCAATATAAAACAACATATTAATATCACTAAAACCAGTAAAACTATAGAGTATTTTTGGTAAGAGAAGAGTCGTGTAATATTGGAGATCCATAAAAAAGTATACCGGTTTATTAACGTCGAAGATGCTGTGACAGTGGCAATACTTAAATAGGTAAAATCCTTACTTTAAAATTATTTGATTTATTGACCAGTTGCAATTTATTATCAATCAATTTCATTTTATATTCGATGCTGTCTACCTAATTTACGCACGCGATGTCAGGCTGTAACACAGTGTGATTATCTGTTACCAACTGGCAACGTCTATTAGGTACTTAATCACTCCGATCGGCCAACTTTGAGCCACCAATTATTGTGATTAGAACCATGCACTTGGCACATAAACTTTTTTATTACAATTAACGGTTACGATGGAGCCGTGCGATTACGCGAACGTAACAGATACTGTTGAATATGCATCACCACTGCCCTTGAGTACTGAAACATAAATAAGTACCGGCTCAAGTAATAAGCGCGTTACCTGCCATACATTTCTTCCGGTAGATACGACGTTTTGAAACTGTTATTGTCTACTTTACCGCGCGTTACTAGGGTTTACTTGTGCAAGACCTTATCTAGTAACGTGCGGTTCAAAAATAAGACTTGCATTGAGAAAATATGTGCCATTTTCAAACAAAAGGGTACATATTGTCGATTGTCAATAAGGTGCTATTTTCATAATAGTTCCCATTTGAAATAAATCTTATCAATAACTGACAACCTTTGGATTCAAAATATCACATATAGCTGCTAATGGGTATATAAAATATTAGTGCGCTTGCGAATGTTCTATATTCGGTATGCGTAAGCGATCCATTGTATAATATTGAAAATAAAACTAAAATAATGTAAATACAATTTCTACTGGCTATGAGCGAAATATTTGCTGTCTGAACCAAAAAGGTGCATTATAAATATTCATAACTTTGATGACGTTGAAGCAGATACATTATACATACTCATATATTATGTACTCGTATGTGTATTTGATAAGTGGCTGCCTTACGACGATACAGCGCTGTCTGTACATACATAATATAGCTAGAACCAATAGCTTGGTCATGTACATAGGTAATGTAAGTACTTAGGTCCAATTCGAACTTACGCCACATCAGAATATCTAACTACTTAAGTACTTAAAGGTGTCTAACGCTCAATAAGTTCTTGTTCTGTTCTCGCTCTCACCTATCATAAGCGTCGTAAGCCTAAGGAGATAGATGGCAGTGCGTGTCCGGTTTAATAATTTCGATTTATTGAGCGTTTACAAAAAAAGTTATAGATACCTTCCCAGAAAATATGATGCAGCCAATTATTAGAAGCAAATTTGTGTCGCTTAACTTCAAACCTGGGTAAATCCATTCTGCTTTAAGGTTGAATATATAAAAAATATAATATGATCTGAAAGATAATCAACCTAATAGCAGAATGGATTTACCCAGTTTTGATGTTAAGCGACACATTTAATAGTTTTAGCTAGTCTCTTGTTATGAACTTTTGAGTGCAGTTTCGACTTCTGCTTTAGATTTTTTTATCGAAAGCATAAAACCCAGAATTATAGCATCAATATAATATCAATACAGGACTTCCAGAAACGTCCCAAAATCGCTAATTAAGTTAACCTATGTATGTGTGTCCAAAATTTGTTTTTAAATCTTTATCCTCGCGGTGACAGGCACATTCTCTTACTTTTTTTGGAGGAAAAGCGAGATTTAAGTAACGGGTCGAAAACAACCCAATGCACAATTATTTATTGGCTATGTCAGTTATATTGTGATCCATTTTTCTAATCTACGCGTTTTTTTTTAACTCCGTTTACTGACCCTACACTACCTAAATACAGCACCTTAATAGGCGACTAGACTCATATCGAATTTTGCACAAAAAATGATTGTCTTCTGTAGTATTTGACATAAAAAAACAATATTTAAAGATTTTGGGTATTAAAAGTGTATAATGACTACGTATTTTCGATAAAAAATGTGTATAATTTTTTATTTATTTTGGCCACCGAAAACGCTGTCAGCGATGTAGTGACGTCATCGAATTCGAACCTTACTGCATGTCAAAACAATCACTGACATATTGAACTTTATGCCTCCGTACTTAAAAAGTCAGAAAATGTAGTTTTCGAGTAGAATGACCTGATGCATAGATAATCTATAGATTAACATGGCTGTGTTGTTTTCGCCTGATTACGAAAAATGTATACTTTAAAAATATTTTTTGCTGTTTTTAAGTCATAATAAAATATGGTAGGTAATATTTTATTTCGGTTAATTGGACAGTAATTAATCATATAAAACAGACTTTAAAAAAGGGTCAAGTAGCCTATAACTAATGTATTGGATCATAACCTTAAATATAATCTAATAACGTAGACAAGAATTAGTTTACAAAGTGTCACCTGTTAACACTGACCTCGAAACTGCAACTCAAAGTGTCATAATAGTGCAATTTTTGCGTTAAAATCTCCATATGTATATCGTAAGCAAAATATGCAATTTTTGCAAGCGTTATGTTATAGGATAGGATTGACGTTTACGCAATGTTTAAATAAGATGTCCGTCAGCCTCAAAAGTTACATTTCTTCAACCGAAAACGTCATTTTTGACTCTGAGCGATCGAAAGGTATTCAAATTAAACATTTTTGGCAGTTTATCTATTAAGTACTTATTTCCTTTGGGATAAACTTCTATAGGTACCAGCAAAAAATCGAGAGTATTTTTTGTAAAAAAAATGCTTGTTACTTCAAAACTCCATCATATGTAGATTAGAAAAATATAAAAAAAAAGTACAACGATGACGAAGTTCGACAATGTGTGGTCAACGCACAACAAAATTTTAACATTTGGCTTGGCACCGACTTCAAACGTATCAGTTCCAAATGCGCATAAAAAAAATATAATATTTTCGAACCCTTTGAAATCTTTTTTCAAAGGTTAAAAAACACGTAACAGTACGTCACTAAAGCGGTAACCTGACCCATTTAAAAGTACAGCCTGTAAATTTGTAAGGTGTTCACTCCAATCGATGAGTATTACAGACTTGCATCATGCACATACTAGTACCTTTATCTATACAGTAGGCTATGTAAAAGTGGATAGAATGTCTAAGTCAGCCAGGCTAGTAGGAGCCAAGGCTAGTTGCCGTACGCCGTCGTTGGCAACTAGACCCTACCCGCGCAGCCGTAGGGCGTTGAATGGCTCGGAGGAGTAACTCAATGACGTTCATTGACACGAGCGTTCGATGGCGACGCAGGGCGCAGTGCTGGTTTTCCTTCTCCGTTTTCATGCATTGATATTAGAAACTATTTACTATAATAATGCAGATTGATTAGTTACATGCGATTGCATGTCGCGAAATAGCATTTATACCCGCAATAGTCCTGATGCAATAATGAATTAACATACAAACGAACATGAACCCTGAAAATATTGGAAGCCTTTTAACGGGTGACTTGAGCAATGTTTAAAGATGCCATAGCCATACACTGCCGGTCTTACAGTATTATAAAAAGTCTGAACTGTATTTATGTGATTTTTAAAGCATTGTTGGAATACGGCCGTATGACGTCATTCCATAGACGCCATTTTCAGGAACGTGGGAACGTTTTTTTTTTTGTAGATTAATTGGTTAATTATGTTTTAACATAGTAATGGTAAATTTTTTGAATATTGTATAACTAGCTTTATTAATAGTGTGTGAACCTGCCTTAGAAATCTATATTATTTGTGGTCATGGTTCGTTAATATTTCTTGTATGTGGGTAGCTTTTGCACATTGTAATTTTTCCTCAGTCACCCGTTGACCACGAACGCTGTAAAGAGTTCGAAACGTCGGGATATATTTTAAATTCATTATACGCGATTTAATCCGTTTCCATAGTTTTATTTCATGAGTATAACTATCGCGGTAACCGAAGACAATATTAACTTAGGAACTGTTAAACAATCAAATTTAGGAATTCGATTTTTATATATGATCTGTCAAACAATTAATTATTGTTATTTATGACCATTTCATAATTTATATGTTTTATAAGCAACTCTTTAAGTACAGAGTGTGCATAATGATCTACAGAAACCTTGAAATACCAGCACCGAGAATTATAAATCTACGAATGACTGACATAGAAGTACGTGTTTATTTATATACCGGAACTATAATAACAACCATTGAACCCGTTTAATTATTTATAGTTCAAACACTCGCTGAAAATCGATAGAGTATTTGACCTGTCCTGATAGGAGACCGGTTCGTATCGTTCATCTTCGCTCCACCGCCAGTTTCGGTTGGCCCCCGAGCCCCTGCGTCGGTGTCCAAGTTTCCGCGAGGCACGTAGCTTGGGAGGGTCTGCGTTTGGTGGCCGGTTAGGCGAGGTGGCTCAGAGCTCGTGACCTAATTTCGCAGCTGGTGGTTTCAGCAGCGACGTCGGGCGCCGCGGGGGGAGCGGGGCGCGCGGGCGGCGGGCGCGTGTCAATGCCGTTCGTTGACTCGGGCCAGCGGCGTCGGCGCGGCCTCCGGCTTACATAACCACCGACAACGAGCGGCGCTCGCCCACCGCAGCGCCGTGTCGTGTGTGCCGCTGCCGACCCGTGCTACTCATAACATCACGTACCTACTATAACTACCATGAATTTCCGACGGAAAATTGCGAAATTCATTCCACAATACATTATAATCTAGTGTTCTACTCTATAGAGTCTTACACATTCATCCAACTGATAAAACTTTAGAGTTTATAATCACCATAATAACGTTTTATATTTATGGTAAAACTTTCACTGATCCTGACCTCATTTCTATGGATTCTTCCATGAGATTCAATCCACATCTGCCCAATATGTGGCTGCGGTGTCGCTTAATAAACTTTTTACAAAAAATGAAACATGTATGTTGTTTTAGGAACACATAATTTTATGTTAAAGAAGGGCTAGCATAAAATCGTACTTGTTGCTTTGAATTTTGGCATGTTTAAACCAAGTATAATACTTACAACGTAAAATCTAGATTGTTCTTAAGCACAGACTACATTATTATAACCAAATCCTCAAACGGTTACTGACTCTAATCTGTAGTAAACATTAAAACTATACTAAATTGTATCGTGTTTGATTAAAAAATATAGCACTGACAGGAAAAAAATAGATTTGTTAGCATTTTCTCTCTCTCTTTAATCAAAGAAGGTGCTACGAGCTACGATTACGCTACGACGGCAAAGGTCGATCAAACTTTTCTATTTCTCAGAAAAAGGAAAGGCAGCCTTTGTAAACGGCCATTAACTTAGTTTACTATTTACAACCGTAGTAAATAGACTAACGCGAGACCTATCTGAATAAGCTGTAACCTCGTAAAAAATCTATAAACAAAAATACATCATGATAGAGCGCTACACTCGCTATAATGAGACCCTGCTATGCTTGTCAGGGTCGTTCCTAACTAGTGCAGCAATGTTCGTTTATAAATTGAATGAAATCCGCCCTGCAATCTAGGTAAGGTCACCTCGCCTTCCCGTCAAATTGCCACCAGAGCATCAACGTTGACGGAAAGCTAGCAAGTAGCCATCGTGAATGCAAATATCTAGTGGCGATGCTTGAATGGGTGCTCCTGTGCTTGGATGGTGTCGGAGGGCGGGCGGCGCTCAGAGCCGAAAGTGAAAGATGCGCAGTCGCGGGGTGAAGGGGAGGGGTCGCCACGAGCGGAGCCGCGGCTCGCAGCTAGCGAGCAGAGTGCACTGCCGCAGCCTCACGCAAGCCAAACAAAACTTTAGTTAGTAACCTACTTCCGTACGAGCGCCGTGAGCGCGATACCCGCTCCGCTCGCGCCGCTCCGCTAATAGCTTTAGTACTACTGTGACCGTTTCAGTGTAACGTATAATTTGTTTATGAACTCTTTGGCGCCTGTTTGGTTGAATGGACACACATGTGACCCGTGGACAAGAACTTTTTGCCAAAATGTTTTACGGTGAGAACTGTTACGATGTATTGTTTACTATTGTCCCGCTTTTGTTTTTTTTCTGTTGTTGTATACACGTTGGCATGCACTTTACAGTTGTCGTTCATTCATTGTATTATCAGACGTCCACGCACACACCGCACTAGCAAAGCGTTTTTTATTTTATTTTTATGCGAAAGTTGTACAAAAATTATGTTTGTGCCAAAAGTCAGTCTTCTATTTTATGAACTCCCTACCTTCTCGTTGTCATTATTTATTTGATTATTTTTTTCACCAATTGGCATACATAGATGTATTTATTTCATGAATGTTACCTGAAAATACAGTAATAACTTAAACTTTAAAAGTGATGTAAGTAGTATTCAAACATAAACGGTACTACATAATATTCTAAATAAGATCAATTTTAACATTTACCCATTGTACCGCCATTTTCAAACTTTTATAAATTTTATAAGTTTCATATACCGTGACGGTCCAGTCGGCCATCTTGGTTTTTGCGTTGCAGTGTCGCCATCTAGTAGTTGTTTAGATTTTTTCTGATACAAAGCTATTGCTCGCAATTCATTCGCTCGTGTAGAATCGAAATCTAGAAATTCCTTCTGTCATATGTGTGATTTTCCATGTTTTTTAAACTTTATAGGTTTTTTAAGGGTGTTTTGTACTTTACTCTTTGTCTTGCCTCGTCAAGTGTGTCTATTTAGTTAGATCGGGGAATCAGTTTATTTTATTTGGTACCCACTTCTTACCTTGATGAATGCGTTATAACTAATTTATAAGAACGTTTCTGTTATCAAATTTAAGTAAATGTTTTCAAAAATAGTAATACGTTATATAGTCAGTAATACGTTAGACTTATATTGACCGGGATATAGACCGTGATTACCTTTTTGATTTTTGTCGAGTTCCCACCCCGGCTATATCCCGGTCAATATAAGTCTAATGAAAATAACCGTGAATCATTCAAAACTCTTACAGTAATACGTTACTTACGTTAGTCAGGAGAGGTCTGCTATTCCTTATATTTCAATACAATAAGGGACAGCGGGGCAAATCTCGACGGGGACAAATATAACTGGTCCATTTTTTCCATGTATTACAATGTTTGCATTATTAAATAGAATGTCCACCGGCTATATATGGTAGGTGTGTTCAGTGGATACATGTAGAACTCGACATCATAGTGTAATAATGGAAAAAATGGATTAGTTAAAATTGTCCCCCAGTAGAGATTTGCCCCGCTGTACTTACGTTATTGAATAAAATAACTCATGTAAAGACTTTGTTTTGATACTCGTCACAATACTTTTTAATTGGACAAAGAAACAAACATTTAAATGTTGAAGTACCTAAGTATCAACATCAACTTGAAAGTTGTTTACATCTTCCATACATGGCATTAATACGATTCCAGAACCTTGCTTCCAGAACCGACCAAATTGTATATACCTTAAGCCGTAATTTTCTATAATAACCTTTGCACTGTATGTAGGTCATGTAGTGCCGAGCATTCATCACATTGATACCTACACAAAAGCCTCATAATACAGGCCTTCGTCGACTAGTTAGTCTCGAGAATGACCTATTATTTAACTCCCAAACATGAATAGTTTAAATATTGAAAAGCTCGGTACAGTACAATCTCGATAATCCGGCACTGTTGCTGACACGAACGTGCCGGATTTGTGGAAAATTCGGATTACTGGAAATTAAAGCCATTCTCCGTATATTTTTATATTGTTTTATGTATGTGGTATAAAAGACTACTAAAATAATAAGTTCAAAAAACATTCGACCATTATCTGATTTTAGCATCTTTTACGCTGAAGTCAGACTGATAATTTACGCATAGATGGTAAACTTGCACTTGAAATTATCAGTTGCAGCTCTATTTTAGTGCCGGATTACTGACGTTTCGGACCGCCGAAGTGCCGGATTATCGAGATTGTACTGTACTATAATGTATAATACTCACTCATATCTACTCTAGGTACTCTATCATACTCATAATGTGATTCTAAATATGACATATTTAGAATCACATCTGGTAATTATTCGTCAGGCCATGACATGAAGTACTTGTGGCGTTTACGCTCCGAGCACCCGTACTAAATATTAATTGAACCGTGCTATTCAATAAAATAGGTATATCTTACGGAAGTTTAAAGTCTATAGTAATACATCATCCTCCTTGCGTTATCCCGGCATTTGCCACGGCTCATGGGAGCCTGGGGTCCGCTTTGACAACTAATCCCAAGATTTGTCGTAGGCACTAGTTTTACGAAAGCGACTGCCACCTGACCTTCCAACCCGAAGGGTAACTAGGCCTTATTGGAATTAGTCCGGTTTCCTCACGATGTTTTCCTTCACCGAAAAGCGACTGGCAAATATCAAATGACATTTCGCACATAAGTTCAGAAAAACTCATTGGTACGAGCCGGATTCGAACCCACGACCTCCGGATCGAAAGTCGCACGCTCTTACCGCTAGGCCACCAGCGCTTCTATAGTAATACATTATTCATAAAAAAACCGGCCAAGAGCGTGTCGGGCCACGCTCAGTGTAGGGTTCCGTAGTTTTCCGTATTTTTCTCAAAAACTACTGAACCTATTAAGTTCAAAACAATTTTCCTAGAAATTCTTTATAAAGTTCTACTTTTGTGATTTTTTTCATATTTTTTAAACATATGGTTCAAAAGTTAGAGGGGGGGACGCACTTTTTTTTCCTTTGGAAGCGATTATTTCCGAAAATATTAATATTATCAAAAAATGATCTTAGTAAACCCTTATTCATTTTTAAATACCTATCCAACAATATATCACACGTTGGGGTTGGAATGAAAAAAAATATCAGCCCCCACTTTACATGTAGGGGGGTACCCTAATAAAACATTTTTTTCCATTTTTTATTTTTGCACTTTGTTTGCGTGATTGATATACATATTGGTACCAAATTTCAGCTTTCTAGTGCTAACGGTTACTGAGATTATCCGCGGACGGACGGACGGACGGACGGATGGACGGACAGACAGACAGACATGGCGAAACTATAAGGGTTCCTAGTTGACTACGGAACCCTAAAAAATAAAGGACATAATAAAACCTATTAATCCCATTATACCAACATGGAAAATGCTTTAATGATTTTTTATGTCTTACCTATTTTTATTTCGTTTCGTTTTAAAAATAATTGTCACTCAACCTTGATAAAACCATTACTGTTTTTAAAACACAGCATCGCCTTTCATGAATACTAAAACACATGAACGAATGACGCTCGCGGTGGACACGCGCATTGTGTTTCATATAATTTTTAAACTGTAATATCGGTAATCAGTTAGTCAAATATGAGCCTTAACCCTCCGAGTTAACGTGATCCTGAAGTATCTTACGTTTCACGAAAACGTGCACACTTGGCAGGCGTGTGGGCTCTCGTATCTAGGTCGGTTCAGTGACCCATATGTTTACCTAACGATTGTGCGCGCCATAGCCTCGCGGCTTATCATTATCACCGTTCGCATTTTCGTTTGGGTTATCTACCGGGCAACCTGTCTCCCTCGAGCGATAACCGACGGCAACGCAATCTGCAACCAATGCACTTCGCCGTACGGCTCGGTTTCCTGCGGCAGAAAATCACCGAAAATGGTTTTGATATCGCCGATAATGTATGCGTTTGGCGTTTGTAGGTAAATTAGTCTATTATTCGCTTAATTAATCAGTTTGGATGATTTAATATGTACTGTTTATCAGTGAAACGGAATTATAGACCTAGTCAGAATGCAACACAACTGAAACAAAGACCTTTTGAAATAACTTTTGGAAGTTATAAGAGCGCTGTTGCGTCCCGGTGTTTGCATATGTACTTATGCATAGATATAAAATGAATAACTGCTGCCAAAATTGACATTGAAACTTTCATGCAACTTTCTCCTGGCATCCTAATGACGTTAAATGCCGGCCAAGATTGATGCTCTCATGGATTAGATCGCGCTGACAGCCACTCGCCATACAAATGAAGTATCGCGGGCACTAACCGCCTACAAATCATTACAATATGAATCTACCGCATCTAGAGATAAAGATTACTATATATTTGCATGCGAACTTGACAGGAGTGTCTGAACACATCATGTGCCAAGGTTGGTGAAAGTTGATGACGTCACTTTTTCCAACGGGCTAGTTTTTGGCGGACTGTTTAGAAAAGTTATTAGATGTTTATGTATTGGAGAGAACGGGATTTATCCGAATCAGTGTTTTCCTCGTATAGAAAATGAATGTGCTTGCGAACTAGACTTTCCACAAGTAAATATGTTACGAGATACACAACTACTTAACATCAAAGATTTACGTAGGTACTTACTTATTTGAGCAATGTTTACATCACATATTTAATGTTTGATTACCTGTATCACACTCATCAGATCGACGCTAGTACGTGTTGTACAGTAACGTAAACAAATTGCACAACACGATAATTCATATAACCTCTGAAGTGGTTACAGCACACAGGATTAGCTTTCGACAACAATGCGCACAAGCGTGGATTCTTAATTAGTAACCCAAGTTTGCCTTCAAACGTTTGAATCGACCATCGCCCTTCATTTTTGTTAGCGCCTTCCACACTTCGCCTACGAAGGTGAACGCATGGGCCGTCAGACCGTCACTGAGTTCATCGCAGTCATCACAATTACGGCGTTAGTTTGTGCGAGGAGGATAGATTGATTATGTAGTACACTGTTCATAGTTTAGTCTAGCGCGCGGTATGGGCTTAAGGTCGCTTGGACAAAACGTAGATGCGTCAACGAACCCTACAAGGTGACAGCGCCAGCAATGTGACTAGTTACATCTGTGGCGCTGACAGTAATAAAACTCGTGTGACCAATTCTTTATTCAGTTTAACACATCTTTTAGGTAAAATTTTAAAAACGATTAGGTACACAATGCGAAGTACCACTGTAAGCTCAAATAAGTAGGTATGACAATGAAGGTATTTCATTAAATCTTAAGTTTACATACCAGTACTTACGCTGTTTAAACCACCCATATATTATCAGTCACGACACCTCATATCCTTAAAAATATGTGAAATTTATATAAAAATATCAACATTTATAATGCTAGCAAAACCACGTTTAGAAAACGTTCTTATCTCCCGCTGCCACTGTAAGTTATGCAACTAGAGATGCAATTGCGTCGATAACATTTCTGCGAAATAATAAGCAGATCACGCATCCGCTTTATACATAATCACTAATAATGCTTCAATGTAAATTCATCGGATTCTTATGAGGACGCCTTCAAAATGTAACAAAGGTTACAAAGTATCGGCCTATAATATAACAATTTCATTCACTTTTCTCCCTCTACAACCAAATACTGCAACATTACTTAACTTTCATACTCCTCTCATAAACGTTGGAAGATTTGTTCAATGCCTATTTCTTGGCAGGATGCACTAAAATTTTCCAGTGGCCTCAAGCTGTGACACACGGAATATTTCATATAAAATCTTGTGATAGAATGGGTACTACATGTCACTTGTACCATATAATTCTAATTTTAATATACTTACTTCAGGATATGAATCTGACAGTTTAAAAATCAACGTTTCTTTGTATAAAAACTCACTTATGACGCTCCGATACATATTTTTCGACATCTGTCAAACTGAATGCTTAAGTAGCCTCTTTCTTTCCCGCACTCTTTCGTTCTTACTACATAATAACATGTCATTAAATAATACAATTAGTATAATTTATCATGCAAACAACAAAAGCCAGCAGGTTTTGTATTAAAACTAGAAATGAAAAGTTGGTCCATTTCATTGTCCCAATATGATCACAGAAGTGAGGCCTACTATATTTATATTTACGTATGCAGTATATTGTTCTAAGATGAAGAGTTATTTTGTTAGTCGATAGAATCTTATCAACTGTTTATTCCTTTGTTATCGCATAGACGATGAATGTCCTTAGAAAGTGTATTACTAGCTTCAAGGAATTAATGTATATACGTCAAACAATAGTGCATATTAAAGGCGCATATTTTTATTTAAACTTTTTCGCACATCAACATACAAAACAGACCTACGTGGTATTTCTCTGCCAGTCAAAAACATAAATATGTACATTGTACATAGTATAATAACTACATATAATAAGTGATGCAGAGACAAAAGCCCTATTTTTTCGACAGTATGTTAACTGAACACTTTCAATTGCAATATTCTATTAATTTACATTAATTGACTGAAAATATTTAGACTTAAGTATATTTTGTTACGTATTTACAGTCCTTAAAGTATAAATTTGATTGTTTACTGACGTATTTAAAAATTATTAATTTTCTAATACTGTGTAACGTCTATCCGAACATTGCTTCCTACGATACGATACCAACCTGTCAGTATCAAACGTGTCTAAACAAATTGACTAAATCTAAACAATTTTGACTAAACAAATCCGTAACGCTGTGAAATTTTAGAAGCATTGTTCGAATTGAGCTGTAATTTGAATTCAGTGCTATCAATATCAAGATTATGAAGTGCGTCACCCTCATACATAATACTCACACATCCGAAACAGCGCACACACTTGCGTGATACATTGGTATAAAATGTTGTCAGAGCTGAATGGCCGTGAGATGAAGAGATCGAATAGGCTTTCCACTTTAATATCGCACTTCAGTTTGTAGGTGTTGTTTATTTACATTTTGTTGTTACTTATAAGTCTTACAACTCGTCAGTATAGTGGCTGGTGCTGGTACTTCACAAATTACAATACGCGCCAAATGGGGCATTTTATAAACATAGCTTTTCTAAACAGAATAATTCAAAAACGAAATATAACATTTTCTAATAAAATTTTCTCTAGGGCCGATCTTTATACAATTAACGCATATGCGCGACTGCCGGCGTAGTCGAAGTGACAATCGCTGAGGCTGCATAGCGCTCGAAACGCTGTCTGGTTCTGTCGCGCTACTAGAGAAGAGCGATAGGAAGAGCTAACTATTTAGGAAGCGTAAGCGATTGTCACGTTGGCTACGTACCCTGTTTAGGATCTTATCTTATCTTAAATCTGCGGGGGCCCTTACGGATACACTTCGACCCATCGGGATCTTTTGTGCAATTACCCCCTACGATCCTAAGATCCTTCAGCTATTCAGGAGCTTCTCGACCATCTCCACGTATCGGATGATGAGGCTCATGGGTAGCTCTCTGAAGTCCTTCGGTGCCAGGTAGCCTGTTCCAAAGTTCTTCATTCTTTGTCTGGCGAGGGCGTGACATTCACACATTAAATGTTTGACGGTCTCTTCCTCTTCGCCACACATGCGACAATCATTGTTGTCCGCGTGTCCCATCTTGGCCAAAATTCCTTTGACCCCGTAATGGCCTGTGAACACCCCCGTTATAATTTGGAGTTGTCTTTTGCCTAGCTTCCTTAGCTTTTTGCTCCATCCAGAGTCTACCCTCTGCATAAAGAGCTTTGAATGCTTCAGACCAACCAGGGCATCCCTCTCTTTTTGGAGACTAGCCTTTGTTTGGTCTTTCATAGCCGTTCTGATGGTTCCTTGTGAAAGGCCCACATAAGGTTCCGGACCTATGAAGTTGTCTTCAGATCCGGCCTTGGCAAGTTCATCAGCGTTTTCATTGCCAATGAAGCCTTCGTGCCCCGGTATCCATACCAGTTGCACCTTGTTTTGCCTTCCCAGCTTGTTAAGAGCTTGGATGCCGTTTAATACCAGTCTAGAGGTAACTCTGGGCGATGTGAAGGCTTTGAGTGCCGCTTGACTGTCGCTGAGTATATAGATAGTCTTACCTTGGATTTGTCTAACTATATTTTCATGTACACAGGCAATTATTGCATATGTCTCGGCTTGGAAGACCGTGGCATAATTGCCCATGCTGATACTACCACTGTAGTCATTTGCATAAATGCCTGCGCCCGTACCAGATGCCATCTTGGACCCGTCTGTATACCAGATGATGGTGTTGTCATCAGGGGTGGGTGTCTCCAGACCCTCCTTCCATTCGGCTCTAGTATGGACTTTGGTTTTGAAGTTTTTGTAGAGGATGAATTTCGGTTGCATTTTGTCGCAGCCCATACTCATCAGCCTTCCCATAGAATTGTTGTATTCCATGCTTGTGTGTTTAGTCTTCGGCATGCTATCGCTCCAGAGGCCTGTTAAAGCCAGCCGGTGTAGCGATTTCAGTGCCTCAGACTGTATCACTAAATGTAGCGGCGGGAGATCTAATAGTACCTCCAATGCTGCTGTTGGCGTCGTTCTGAACGCACCCGTTATAGCCATGCATGCTGTCCTTTGTACCTTCATGAGGACATCCTTGCATGTGCTCAGTAATGTCCTTGGCCACCAGGCCAGGCTTCCGTACAGGATTATAGGTCTCACCATCATGGTGTAGATCCACCTTAGTACCTTTGGGTTTAAACCCCATGTTTTGCCGTAAGCTGACCTGCACATTCCAAACACTCTATAAGTGCCTTGGCTATGGTCAGTTCGACGTGTCTTTTCCAGACCCTGTTTAGGATAATAACTACACATAGATATACTGACATTCGATGACGAACTCACGCGCAGCAGCCGCAGCGGCAGTGTGGCATTAAATGACAATTTTATAACTATGTCATCATTGACCCTAATTTTAGACAACCGCCAGCCGAGCTTGTACTAGCTAAAGTAATGTCTTGTTATAACTGTAAAGATAACTATATGAAGTTAAATGCATAACATATTTTGGAATAACGTGCATCATTGAATGATTTACCGCACTGGGCTAGGCCTGTATCGCGGAAGAACAGATACTTACTCACATATTTATACGTCAGATATTTTTGTATATTGACCCGTATTGATATTAACACTAGGAAATCTAAAAAAAAATGTTATTAGGTATTTTTCATTATTTCGTAAGATACATATAAAATCATTTTAACTTATAAATATTACGGCTTATCTGAATTGTCAATTTCGAAATAGTTCTCAGAAATAGAAGTTAAGTGAGTTTAAGATCTTATGACGATATGCCTTGCGGTTAGCGGCCTAAGGTTTTCAAGGATCGGATACTAATACCTATAGCTGACGATACTAACAGGATGTAGTAGGCGCAATCACCTACAAAGTCATCGTGACAATGTTAGCGCTTGATACGTTGTTACGACTTATTAGAATTTAGTCATATGAGTATTCTTCTCGGAGTCCCAGAACTTCTAGAAACTACCGATTTGTTTTGGGAATTGGAATCGCCTATCACTTATTAATACAATGTTGTACATGAGTACATATGGAACCATGAGGTTACGAGAGTAAAACATTTATTGTATTTAAATAAGTATGTATTTTGTTTATAATAATAATAATAAAATCTTTTATTTCGGACAAACAAGGTATCCATAGAAAGTTAGTAAACATTTATATAGGTACCTAGTCGATCCTCTTGAAATGTACCTACATACACCGTGTTTTTTTTGTTTTCCGTTAAATTAGACACGTTGTTAGGTTCCTTATCAGGAACCACCCTGTATATCACTTTTAGTTAAATTCGCTAAAAAAAATTTTTTCATCGTTTTCATACATAATAAATGAATTAATCAGTGTGAGAGACCCTTAAGGATAACATTCAAGTTAGTGTCAAGTGATTGACGGCACATGTCACAACAAATAACTTTAGGAATTGGTAAAGGCTGTCACACACGATAACCGTAAAAGTTAAGACGCTTGTTTCTTAGAGAAATTAATTGTATTTGATCTAAAGAACCTTCCCTTAAAGTTAACGGAATTCAATAAAAACAGGTTGTATATGTTTTCTGACTTTTAAAGTATATTTTAAAAATAAAATGACAGTTGGTTAAGCTACTTAGTTCACGGCAAAAACAAGTTTAAGCCCTTTGTTTTCAATGTCAGCTTGCTCTAGGTAAAATATAGTCAGCTTAGTTCAAATTCACAAATAACAAACACAGCTCAAATCAAAGTAGAATAACTACGAGATATATTCGCCTATTTGAACGTTATTGTATTTATACAAAATAGTTTGAAAAAAGAACACATTTTTACTTTCAGCCAGTCATGAGAATAGCATTCGATTTGCATTCATACATTCGAACATCTTTAAAGTATAAACATAGTCAGTGATCGGACCCTTAGCGTCATTACTAACAACATCAGATTAATTATTCCGAAAAGTCACACAAATGACGCCCGATTCATGAAGATACTACAACAAATAAACGTAAATTTACCCTACAACCTTTATACCGCTTAATCAAAACCATTTTGTTCTTACATGCATTAATTGGAATGAAATTAGTATCACAGCTAGACATGCGCGCCGCTCGGAAAAAATCGGGCGGCGGCGCGCCACGAAAAAATCATCGGCGGCGGCGTAACGCCGGCGGCGTGAGATTTTTTTTTTCAACATTTTAAATATCACTTTCATGGGGTTAAATATTAATGAAACTCTTATTTATAGGTAGCATATTATGCAACCGTTTTTTAAGACACTGGGTAAAAAAAGTGAGAGGCATGGGTACCAGCAGCAGTGTCCCTTAATATATATAGCATTCGTGGATCTTAACAAAGCTTTCGATACGGTCAGTAGAGAGGGTCTCTAAGATGTTCTCGTCCGTATTCGGTGTCCACCAACTCTATTGTCATTGATACGTACGTTCCACGAGAATATGAAAGGTACCGTCATGTTCGATGGGGAGACGTCGGCGGCTTTTGATATAAGGCGCGGCGTAAGACAAGGTTGCGTTCTATTTTCTTTTCGGCACTCCTCAGGGCAGCTTTTGATGAATGCGATGTCGGAGTCCGTCTGCACACCAGAAAGGATGGGAAGTTATTCAACATCAACCTCCTAAAGTCAACTAGGAAGGGGTATGATGTATTAGTCCGTGAACTGCTGTATGCTGATGACGCTGCACTTGTCGCAAACTCGGAAGAAGAGCTACAAGAGTTGGTTAACAGGTTTGGTCGTGCATGCAGAGCTTTTTCAATGAGCGTGAACACCAAGAAAACTGTAATAATGGTCCAGGGCACCGATGTACACCAGCAATCACACAACAACAAACTACTGCAACAATAAGGAAATAGATACCCACATTGGAAAGGCCGCAACAACTTTTGGAAAACTCTCTAAGCGAGTTTGGGCTAGTAACAAGCTTATCATTTCCTCCAAGGTTCACGTTTACAAAGCCTGCGTCCTTAGTTGCGTTATTTCACATGCGTTGCCTTCGAACCATAATAGGAGTAACTTGGAAGGATCGGGTTACCGGAAGCTGTTCTTTCAAGGACCCAATGCAACAGCACAACGGCTATGCTAAAACAGAGACGACTTTGTTGGCTGGGACACGTTCACAGAATGGACTCTGACAGATTGCCTCGCGAAGTCATGCTCGGACAGATTTCCGAAGCCAAGAGACCGGTTGGGCGACCCTTTCTCCGTTTCAAGGACTCCTGCAATCGTGACATGAATGGCTTCAATATTCTATCTTGTAGCTGGGAGGAGCGTGCGGAAATGAGACCGGAGTGGAGTCGTAGCTTGAGGGAGGGTATGATAAATTATGACGAGCTTTGGCTGGACCAACTCCAGAAAAAGCGTCTCCGTAGAGCTGCTGGACCACTCCAGGAGTCAAGTACATTTGTGATCGATGCGGCAGAAAATGCCGATCCGCCATTGGCTTGTACAGCCATCATAACCGATGTAGGCTGTAGACTGTCTACTCAGAATACCTTTTTACTTGGTCGCTGCAAGTGCTGCAACTACCATCTGGAAAGGTGCTGTGGCCAATGATGATGACTCCCAGTTCTTATACTAGATAACTAGAAGTAGAAACTGTTCAGAAGACCTTCTGCAAGTTTTCCTTGCACTTTTACCCTTGCCCAAACCCGATGACTCACTGGCTCATTCCTCAAAAGAGAAAATGAACTTTCCTTGCTCTCTGTTGGTCGCTTTGTCTTCTTTTCAATATTGCCTAGGTTCAACCTAGCAAATAAGCGTTGATAAGGGATGTCCGCTTGCTGGTTTGAAAACAGTTTTAAGTACCTTGAAGACCACCAGCTCAATATCACCCGGCAGTACGGTCTTCGCTATGGTCGAGGCGCTGGAGACCTCTTTGTCTACCTTACTTGTCGTTGCGCCACAGCTATAGAGAGCACTGGCTGTTAGCCTGGATATCACAAAGGCCTTTTATAAGGGTTTGGCGTAAGGCTCTTCTCTTTAAACTGACCTCGTACTGTCTTCCTAAAGGGTTGTGCACATTGGTTTCTGCTTCCTGTTTAGGCGAATCATTTCAGTCGTCACTGTCGGAATAAGTATGCTTGAACTATAAGGTCATAAACGTTGGCGTATCCTAAGGATCTACAGTACTGTTTACCTTGTTCTTTCTGCAATTCAATGATTTATTGTCTGCTAACAATATTCACTGCTATACAGATGATAACACTACCGATAGCCGTTATACAGGTAGTGCAAAAATGCCTCCCCTGAGTAGTTGTCGGAGTATAGGATGCAACCTTGTGTTTGAGATCGAGACGTTTTTGGTCTCAGAATTGGGTAATCTTAACCTAGCCTAGTTCAAACAAAGTATAGTTAGTGCGTTTTCTACTAAGAAAACACCATTTGTCACGGCGCCAAGTTTCAGGGCATCCCTTTTACCATCTCTAACCAAAAGTATAGATACTTCGTGCTGATATTAAGAACCATATCCAGTTTCGAAGTCATGTGAAACATGAAGCTGAATTGGGTTCTAACGATTGAACAGGGCCAAACTATACCGGGTCAGCGTCAGCGACTTTTGTTATATAAAGCGCAACTTTGACCTTAATATTGAGTACTGTCCCCATCTCTGGTCTGGCGCTCCGCAATACCAGCTCCTTCCGCTTGACACCATCCAACGGCGGCGGGCAGTTCGGTTTGTCAGCAAATTTATTGACGGCTTAGATTATCGCCGTTGGAATGTGTAGAACATTCAAAGAGAGCGTTTATATACAATGGGGATATTAGGAAGAGCTTTTTGTATACTACCGTCTCAAATTGTTACCCACAGCACTCGCCATTTTTGACCTCTCATAAGCAACGGTTAATTGCATAAAATACTATAATGAAACTAAAGGGACACGGGGTACGCGCGTTTCATTCGTTTGTTTATATTCAATGGATTTTAATAGTATTCATCTCGTATGGTTCTCTATTTCGGCGCGAAATTCTAACTATCGGCGGCGGCGGCGGCGCGCTGGCTCCTTTCAGCGGCGGCGCGCCGCGGCGGCGCGCATGTCTAATCACAGCGAACGTGTAGCATAGCGCGTAACAAAGGGGAGTCCATGACTCGAGCATTGTCGGCTCAAAGGTCCCGTGGCAAGGCCGGCGCGGCGCCCGCGTCCCGCGTGGGAAACGGGCCCACGTAACACCGCAGCGTGCGTAGCCGAATGCACAAACGCTCACGAAACGAAATGCTCGTAGATATCTATCTCTATCGCTCTTGCGTATTGGCACGACAAAGCCAGACTACCTTTCGCGGCATTTCGTTTTCGTTTCTCGTCGTAGAAATGTCATTCGGCTACGGGGCCTGTTGAGACGGTGATCCGCTTAAAAACGTATTTATTCCCTTTAGACTTTGTATATCACTCATTTAAAATGCGAACATATTACATACGTACATGCATACAATCACGCCTGTATTCCATAAAGGGAAGGCACAGCCCATCAAACTACTCAAGTTTCAGTGCCACTCTTGGCAAAGGGGAAGTTGAAAGAAAACGAAATGTGACATTGCAGTGCAGGTTGCCAAACCTCTCGCTTACGCCATAATTTAACCCATATCCCACAGTCGACTTCGACAACACCCACGGGAAGAAAGGGAGTGGTGAAATTCTTAACCCGTCACCACACGGGGGAGAACATATTAACTCGAAAAAAAGCGTTAAATGAAATATAACGCGAAAGAATCGGAAAAATCTCATTAAAAGTATAATTTTTTCAATTCATTTATTAGTAAGGGCACTGTCTAGCAAGCCCGGAAGAGTTAATGAAATAAAACAGTATTCATGAGCTACGTGTGCGCAGATTTTCCTTACAATAATAATGGCACCCGCGCGCTTCCGCCGACGCCATCTAGCGGATTACTAATGTCCGACCGAAATAGTTTAATAAAACACGGTGCTTTAAAACTATGATCTTCCAGACCAACAGGTTATAATAATTCAAAATATTCGTATCAAAACCCATATTGTTGGTTACGGTCGCTTTTCATTCGAAAACATAATATGTACCTGATGTTAAATAAAAAAATATTCTATTCTATTCCATTATATTGTCCCAAGCTGCAGAACTACTTACACTAATTCTAGTATCAAAAAACAAATTGGCAAAAAGATACCTCAAGGGGTCAACGACCTGCAAATCAAACCTAACAGCGAAGACATTCTTATGGAAAGTGAGCACATCTATTCTATATATAGATAGTGACCTTTCGCTTGGATGCGTCAGCCAAAGCAACGTGATGTAATGGCATTACCCACACAGCCATAGCTAGTTACACCGTTATGTGTGTGTGTGTGTGTGTATGTGATCGAAAGTGAAAGCTGAGGTCTCAATGGGGTCTGACCGGTGTGGGGCAGTGCAGCGCGCAGTCAATGTCGATATCGATAATCAATGTCTTTCCGTAGTAATCCGTTCGACTATTGGTAAATCGGGACTTCCTTGTGACGACTGATCTGATCCACCAATCCATTTGTCACCTTTGATCGACATTTTTTTATAGTGCTCTGTGAAATGTCACAATCATTTTGGCGTCGACACTTTCTTCTTGAAAAAGCAATATATACACTCAGGTTTGTAGGAAATATCAGAGTTCAATTGAAACGCTCCACGCCATCTAGTGGTAAACTTTGGTACTAACAATTGCACTTTAGTTACGAAGCTCTTTATTCCTAACTTGCTCAAAAACATAAAAGGTGGTTGGTCTTTGTTCCATTTCTTTGATACCTCTCTGACATTTGAACTTTAACCGTTTGTAATAATAATAACTAAGTTGATAGCGTCAATTAAACTAGATTAGTAGTAACAATCTTAGGTATTTCCGGTAATTTCTGACAAACCTTTAAAAATACGCTTTTAAATGTACAGTGAAAGAATTGATTCCCTTTTAAATCCGATCTTTATTATTTACAATACCGATAGTAACATTGCATCGATTCATTCCATCACCCACCGTGCCCATAAAAGTGGTCATAACAACAAATTATACCACGCCACTTTCCCCCTCGGCTCTAGCCCACGTGCGCGGTCCTACGGGAGGTCCCGTTACCGCTCGCGCGCACGGGGTAACGGGACCGCGCGTGCGCCTCGGTACCGTTACCCCGTCTACGGCGCCCGCGCCGCCTAGACCCACTCTCGCTTTCCGTACCGAGGAACCTCTCTTGTTCGGGCTACGTCATGCCATGTAGACTTACAAGTTTGCTTTGTGTCTGTTTGAGTTGTGCTAAGAAAAATATTGCTACTGTTCGTGGTGTTGTTTAGACAACATTAATGACTGACCCGTCAGGTTTTTGATTTCTGTTGTCTTAGTTTTTATGGAGCTAAACAATCAACACCAGCGTTATTCATCTCTTATTTGTAAAATAGACAGCAGCAAGATAAATCTATTCAAACGCAGTTATTATAATCTGTAGATTACTCATTTACATCAGAGTCCCCACAAATGTGATTAACATATGCTCAAACTCGATAAGAGCGGTCGTTACTCGCAAAAGCGAAACTTTTTTCTGTTTAAATTAAAGTAATTATTTATCCCGCTCGGACAAAAGATATAATCGCAGGCGCAAGAAACTTTTAAAACCTTGACCACGGGTGACTGACATTAAAATCGCACGCTGCTTTCACGGCCCAATCAGGTGCCGTTGTATAACTGAACCGACTTTCCATTTCTTTACCAAGCTCTTTGCGAGGTAGAAAATGAAAATAATACTACTTCCTTTACATGTATTTGCATATAATTTTTATATTACATCGGTGGCAAACTAGCGCACGGCTCGTCTGATGGTAAGCAGTCGCTGTAGTTCTTGAAACTTCAGAGGTGTTACATACATTCGCGGAAACATGCATGTTAATTTGTACAACCTCGTCTTAATGAAAGGATAGAGTTGATTATTCAATCACGTATGTAAATAATTACAGCGTCATCAATTCAAAATTTACGATAATTCTTCAATAATTAAAAGGAAGTATTTAAAGCTTACAAATTACAATTTCGAAACGTCGCGAACTCGGCTCATGTTAAGGTCGTCGATGTGTGGCAATTTTCTCATTTCGAAGAGAAGCTAAACCTTGACCTACGAATAAAAATTTCATTTCGTCACTCACGCGGCGCTACAAACCGTGATGCCATTTATAAAGCGCGGTCGCTTATAAACAAGTGTGACTAACCCTCTTCAATTCATCGTATGTCGCCTGCCAGACTCATTTTCCTTAATAAAAACAATCTTAGTGGGCATTCTCGGGTAGCAGTTCCGTTGCGCGGCGTAAAGTAGTTTTAAATTTGACCTAAATTACTGACAGATGGGTAGGTATAGATGTGTGCGCGTGAGTTGTTCTCGCGCGGCTCGCGAGATGGCGCTGGGTCCTGCGCGCGAGGCCCTCGTGTGCGCTTGTTGCGCCACGGAGCTCGCTTTACGCAACCAGGCCGTTCACCCCGGAAGGTGTTTTCCTCGCAGTTTCTTTAGCAGTGTGTTACTGTGGTGATCGCGTGACTCGCTAGCGTGTGGAGTGGGTACTAGAATTAATGCATCTTGCGGCCGGATCTCAGCCACTCAGAGCTGCACAAACCCAATTCCTTTATCGCACGAGCGAAATATGTTGAAGATGCGCTAATGTTTGCTTTTAGTTGCAAGCGCAGTGCGCGCTGCAGTAATGGTAGCTGTTTACTTGAAGCCGAATCGTTCTCAGACTGCTTAAGCGTTACGGCTGCTGCTCACGCGTCATGCAGACATTTTAAACGCGTGGAATGTCTCCACGAAACAGTTTATTTTCGTTCGCGTTTTCGCAGCGTCATTAAGTTGCGTGGTGTCATTAACAGCTGAGTGACCGACTTATTTGTATTTCCTGCAAACACTCAATTAGTCATTGAGGCCATTAAGTTTTAAAACTTCTACAGGTTTTGCTTTTAAAGACAGGTGGTTATGAAGATAAGGGCAAAATTAAACAGAACTGATTATAAAAATACTGGCCTTTATTTTATACAAAAGTATTTATTTTTCCTAACTCTAGTTAGTAGTCTAGTACTTGTACCTGTATATAGTTTATCTACTACTAAGTCACCTCTTTCCATGTTTGCTTGCAAGTCTTGCAACACTATCCCTGAAATAGACGGGAACCGTAAACAGGGGAACAAAAATATAATATTTTCCGTTCACTCCGGCTTCGTAACGCATATTCGTAGCTAGGTTAACGTGCATGTGGAAATTCGTTTTAGTATTTTGGTCTCGTGGAAATTTCATAACTCATGTAACCGAGAGTTGAGGTTTAAACAATGCGTTTTATATGCATAATGTGGGTTACGATCTCTGCTGAAACTTATTAAACTGTTGGGAACCAGGAATAGTTTTGACTCAGAACAATTTATGGATAGTTCTGAAGGCATATGGCATATACATACTAGATAAATAAATAAACAAATGTTATAGGACATCCTTATCCTTACACAGATTGACTGAGCCCCACGGTAAGCTCAAGAAGGCTTGTGATGTGGGAGATGTCTTACTACTCGTAAAATGAAAACTTTCGACATTTCGAGTTTTGCAAAATGACTTTAGTCGGACTCTCCTAAAACACCTTAGAAAAGTGTTCCTTATATTAAAAATAGTCGCGACACATTTAGTTACACCAACTCTAGCTATTGTTTGTTGTTGTACAGAGAATGAATACACGGTGTAACATGAGGAAATCGAAAGATTTTTCTACGCATTCCTGAGGGCAAGATAAAGATAAAATGTTATATGACGTCAAACAGATTTCGCCAAAAATATTTTTTTTGTGTATTTTTTTTCATTTTATTGGATATATTTTCACGTAAAAAGTAAAAGTTATCCCTAAAACAAACTTAAAAAAAAAAAAAAAATTTTTCCAAAAAAAATACTATTTTGCAATGAGTCACTTAGTTACTTTTTGATATCATAGGATAGTTAGATTATGTCCGATAACGGTATCATCGCCATCAAAACAGCGTTTTGTTCTGAGAAATATTAAGTAATTTTTATTTTTTTGAATGCTTATAACTCTGAAAGTAGGCGAAAACCAAAAAAGTTTATATGACATTTTATATGCATTGCAGCCAAACTGTTCACGTTCAGTTACGCGTCTGTCAAAAACATGTGTTCTAAGGGTATCCAATACCTTTTCATTGGCATCAACATTTACGTAACCACTTTCATCGTTCCGATGTTGCGGAGTCTACTCAGTGCAAAAGAAACCTAGTCTGTTTAGCTTAAAGTTTAATCCTGATTGGTATGGACAATTATGAGTTTGCAAGTGTTGGATGTATATGGTGTAATTTTTAAAGAGGTGACCATAAAGCTGATACACAACCCAAAAAATATCTTTAGTAAACTATATTTTTCTAAGTTATGTATAACCAATCGAACGACGCTGCAATAGTAAAAAACCGGCCAAGAGCGTGTCGGGCCACGCTCGTGTAGGGTTCCGTAGTTTTCCGTATTTTTCTCAAAAACTACTGTACTGAACCTATCAGGTTCAAAACAATTTTCCTAGAAAGTCTTTATAAAGTTCTACTTTTGTGATTTTTTTCATATTTTTTAAACATATGGTTCAAAAGTTAGAGGGGGGGACACACTTTTTTTTCCTTTAGGAGCGATTATTTCCGAAAATATTAATATTATAAAAAAACGATTTTAGTAAACCCTTATTCATTTTTAAATACCTATCTAACAGTATATCACACGTTGGGGTTGAAATGAAAAAAACATCAGTCCCCACTTTACATGTAGGGGGGGTACCCTAATAAAACATTTTTTTCCATTTTTTATTTTTGCACTTTGTTGGCGTGACTGATATACATATTGGTACCCAAAATTTCAGCTTTGTAATGCTAACGGTTACTGAGATTATCCGAGGACGGACGGACAGACAGACAGACATGGCGAAACTATAAGGGTTCCTAGTTGACTACGGAACCCTAAAAATCGCCCGATCAACCCGCCTCACCCCGCGCAGGACGTCACCCTGTGTGGCGGTGTGTGCACATGGCCGTTTAGGCTACTGAAAAAGCATGCAACTTTTTAAAATTTAATAGAATTTATTTTTCTACATAGCCAGTAAATATTTCCGGTTTTAAAAATGACACCCTGTATTGATATAACCAATGACATTGCTGCGTCGTGGCGCCTTACGTAAAGATGCGACGGCCCCCTTACGAAAGCGAACGCGTGTCAAGCTAACGGCAAAAGATGCAACTGACTATGCTAACTAGATATCAAATATTCATAAGGAAAATCACAATTATCTGGTTTTCTTTGGTCTTTGTCGTATGAGAAAAAAAGGTCCAATATAATTTGTATAACTGCAGGCATTGTGTCGAAATAGTACATTAAGTACTATACAATTGCGGAAGAAAGGAAATTCGAAAAGAGTGGCGACAAACATGTTTTAAATCGAAATGAGTTACGAATTTCCGCTTCGCACGTGTATCGTACGAAGTTTTTCAGTAAATATGGCCCTATGAAGTTTCGACGGTGCGGGAAAAAAAAGTATTATTCTACTTCCTTCAAAACGTAAAAAAAAGCTTACCTACAATATAATCATACTTGCCACTGATGAGACTGCGTCGCCTTGAAACAGTTTAATGTCAGTACACTGCGCCGATATTCCGCTTTTAATGTGAGTAGACGTGTAACAATAAATCAATTAACCCAATTTGCTGATATTTGACAAGCCGATAAAAATCTTTTATCCCTTTCCAACGTATTGGTACGATGGAAAGGGATAGAAGGAAAGGGAAAAAAATATTACCGGCTTATTAGCTTTAGTAAAATGAATAAGGGGGTTATCTCTACCTGTCAGTGACATTACAACCTCCTTTAGGTGCGACGCGACGCGCTGATTTTTATCTACCTAAGACGTCAAGTACCACTGATTTTTATGATAGCACCCATCTATAAATAATCCTAACTCTCAAAAAAACGAGCTTTAATAAAAAAAAATATACATCAAATTGTGCAAAAAATATGTTCCATAAAATAATTGTAGGTATGGAGAACTGTACTTAACCCTCTTATCGCTTGCTGATGCGGATGCACGCGCGGTTGAAATAAGTATGTACGGTCAACTAATTAGAATCCTAGGCCACTCTAGAACCCTGTCTTATTGATACCGTGCTGTATTTGCTATCGAATTCCTTCTGAAGTTTACTGTGAAAAGGTTCTACAGTAGCCTAGGATTCAAATTGTTTGACCGTACTATTTTTCCTCATACACCCGCGTGTGAGCTACCGAACGTTCTCTACCAAAAAGTAAGAACGTACTAAGTAGGAAAGATTTTGATGTTAAATCGACCAATTACCAAACAAATTGTGTTTGGCCCGCAAAACTATTATACGGATTCGTCGCCCATTTCACCCCCAAATATTACAAGAAAAAAAGTTGAAGATGTTCAAAATGTTGTAAAAGTTCTAGGAAAGATATAAATAAAAGTAATCCTTTATTGAATAAATAAGGAAAAAAAAATACAAAAAAAATCCACAGCACAGGTTTCGTCAAATATAGTATCTATGTCATGTCCAGTAGGTTATTAACATACATAAAAAAAAGGAACACAACATACTGGACCACCCTGGTCTAGGTCTGGGTGTTGGGTCTAGGAAATATCCGAGAAATATCAAAAGAAGTAATGCAAATTCCATTCTGGTACGAGGTCTCCAAAATTATATCATGTCAAATTCATTTGAAAGTTTCGTAAATTAAAAAAACTGTTTGTCGAAACATCAAGAATTACAGGTAAAGTTGAGTGTGTTAGAAGTTGAACAGTTAGTGTATTCTTTAAAGATTACATAACCTTTACTACAAGTGCTAATAAATTAAAACATCTTTAATACAGCCGTCCCGGATAAGCAAGGGCAAAGAACTTTTACATAACCGCGTTACGTGCCGGTGAGAGGCAATGTCAGCCTTTGTAACCGCTATCATTATGGCGAGTAAGCAGATTTTGGTATACAACGCCTTTTGTTTCTAAAAAACACAATAGTGTCTATGTAACAAACGGAATTCGGATTATAAGAACATAGCGGCCAATATTTCAAAATTGGTTAAGGTGCGAAACCTGCGAATCTAGCCGTTTCTATTTCACATTAATATTTGAGTATGAACGAGATGCATTTGCTATTGACGTGATGAGTAAAAACCTAATCCGTCCTTAAATTAGTCGACAGAAATTATAACTTGGGACTAGCTAGGACCCTCTACAGTTGTTTGCAGTATATTTGATTAAGAGATATTGCCGACTTCCGAAGTACTTATAGGTTTACTTGTTTTTGTACGTAGCTTAAAATAAAAGAAGTATTTATTCATGCGTAAACATACACATTTTTAAAAACATCCCATTTTAAAAATGAACCAAACCAATGATCTATAAACGTAGCTAGAGTCTACGAAGTCTACGCGCGTAGCGGCTACGAAAACCACCCGATTATGTTATAAAAGTTCGCTCGCGAGAGTGTGTTCCCAACGGTTGCAGCAAACGCAGCAATCTCGTTCGGATCAAGGTTCCACTAACTAATATCTCAAATTGGTCTTTTGTTTCGTCGCACGGTGTAGTTGCGGTGTACTCGTATGTGCCAAAAAGAGGTCAATGAACAGCCTCGACGTTTCTACACATAGAAATGTACGCCGTAAAGTCATTAATCACATCGACTTGCTCGATAAATTAGGATACTATCCGTTGAGGATTAAAGTTCAAAATGACGGTTAGCCTTTACCACTAGAAGGCCCTCTATCTCGCGGTTTGTACTACGTGTTGCGTATCTACAGTTGTCGTAGGTTGCTCTTCGGCAGCGATGCAAATTGGACCTAATCGTGGAGTTCGTATTAGTTAATTTTGCTCGATGGAGGCTTGCCGGTTGAGGCTTGTTGGGCCGAACGGGACGGTTGGCAGTGACGGTCGAAATGTTATTTTGTTTATCGTTTGCGCGCGTTCTTGACAGCGAAAAAGTGAAAACGGCTGTGGTGGTTGGTTGTGAAATTAGGCGCGCGCGCCGGGCCCGCGTCACGAGCGCTGCACCGGTTATATAACATGTGTGCTGCGACCATTTGTAGCATTAGATACGTACCACACTTAAATTAGGATTTCGATACCGGCCCTATTACAACGTTCAACTAGTTTACATACATCAATAAAATAAATTGAACTAACTAAAACAAGTAATATACCTCGGGTAAAGATTATGTTATTTAACTAAATAAACAAATCAAATATATACACAGCAGCAACCTCAGTAGAGAAGATGATACGCTGTTCTAAATATGCTTGAACCTTGTCACAGACAACGTACATCCCATAACGTATTGATCGTTTCATGAAACACGTAGCTCCTCGCTGAAAATGCATGCACATTTTCTAGAATCTCTTGACATATTCTAAAAGTCAGTCCTGATTGCAAAAGCGATTCCTGAGCGCAAGTCCTTTATTTAAAATAGAAGTAAATAAAGCATTGTTATCAAATATTAATAGATTCCTTTCAAGGAAAATATATTTCTGACTTTCACAATATTAAAAGCATACTCATGCAAATTGCAAAGTAATTGAAATGTGCCTAATTGCCTATGGTACTGGCGCTTAAGAAGGATCAGTTGTTAACCTTTCCTACCTTCATAATTTCATACTTTTGTCGTTGTAAATGAGCTTATATTAGGTATGTTCATTAGTACCATAAATAAAATCTATCTGCCGTCCCGCTTTCTCACACAAATTGATTTAGGGACGATACGACGATGTTGTTACTTTTTAAACTCTGCTCTTTTTTACCGGGCTGTAAAAGAAAAATAATTATAGGCGATCTTATTCGCCGATACCTTTTAGGCGCAAATCATATGGGGAGTTGGGGACCCTGACTATACGCCAACTGCAACGCGGCATGCAGTTCTCATTCTATTTACAGTTGGGTTGCAGTAAATCTATATCAACCCTTAGGTCTAAATACATACTTTACAGATAATTATAACTCGTGAACCGTTAGCCACAGAATATGTCCTGATATTTCATTAAATAGTTGATCTATAAACGTCCGACTGATTGGCACAGGGTTCCTCTCAAGCATGAGAGGGCTCGGGCTACAGTAGCAAATTGCGGTCTTCACATACACCTTTGAATTTCTTCGATGTATGCAGGGTACGTAGTTATTTATATGCACAAATCCTCACGATAATATCGTTATTCTAGCTGTCTCTATTGCTCTTCCGTATTGGCGCGACAGAGACTGCGATTCGATCGGCATCTATTAGCGTCAACGATTGTCATTCGGCTAGGCCGACTGGTGGCGGCTGGTTTCCTTCACCGGCAGCGTTATGTCCACTCGGCTACCATTATTTCATTAGCGTTTCCAAAATCAGTTATCATTTACGTGTCGTTAGTCAAAATACCTGAACTAATATTCAATGCTTGTTAGTCTGAATGATATAGGTACAATTACACATAGTTTCTGGCTTTTGGCAACGCGGTTCGGCTAATTGTTAGTCACATCGCGGATGCCAATGACATCGAACTATTGTGCATTGTGGCATTCAATGAAAGCCTATTACGCTTTCCGAAAGCAAGGGCCCGTAGGCAAGTGCCCAGTCGATGACGCTCTGAAGCGTATCCTAGTCATCTCTCTTACCATTAAGTACAACCTAAGAGGAACGAGTATATGTATAGAGAATTACTGTCACACAATTGGCCCATAGTTAATTTTGTAGTCACAGTTCATTTACTGTCCTTTACTGCAAATTTTGACGACCGGTCTGGCCTAGCGCGTAGTGACCCTGCCTGCAAGGCCGCGGTCCCGGGTTCGAATGCCGGTAAGGGCATTTATTGGTGTGATTAGCACAGATACTTGTTCCTGAGTCATGGATGTTTTCTATGTATATAAGTATTTGTATTTTGTATATTTATATCGTTGTCTGAGTACCTGCAACACAAGCCATCTTTAGCTTACCGTGGGACTTAGTTAATCTGTGTAAGAATTTCCTGTAATATTTATGTATTTATTTCCGTGGCTAGGATCAAAAATTTTTAGAACCTCAGTTGAGAATACGACTCATAAATTATTTAACTGATGTGTCTTAAAAGTATTAAATATTAATCAGTGTTGCCATCTAAAGATAAATTTTCTTGATATACCATATGGTTTTTTGTTTAACTTTGTTCAAAATACATACATACAATCACGCCTGTATCCCATAAAGGGGACAGATGAAACTACTAAAGCTTCAGTTGAACATAAACAGAGTTAAGTTAAACATAAATGCTGACAGAGCCAGTTGCACTACTATCGCCATGGACCGTTAGCGATTGGTGTCTTGCCTAGGGTCCGAAATAGGAAACACCCGACCGCCATGTCGACAGCAAAATCGGTCGATACCATGTCTATCTGATCGAGTCTTTTCATGTTAAGTCGACTGGAATCGATAATCGGTTTATAAAAATCAATAGCTTTCGATCGCTATTCGTCTGCGTGGGATTAGTTAGTGACAATGATTCACTGAGAAAACTTTTTTCGCCTGGTCCATTTCATTTTAGTACATAATATATTACTATCAATCTACTGTACTGCTACTCTCTTTTATGTGCTGTGATGACAAAATGGCGTCATTTTAACCACAATGAAAATATGATATTTGTATATGATGTCTGGGTTGTATTGAAAAACGAAAACCTCATTTGTATTTAAACTTTTAGTAGCTATTTAACTTAATATCAAAAAATAAACTAGCGAAAAAAATACGATGTCAATTGTATGAGTGTTATTATTCTACTTACTGAAAAAGTTACGTGTATAATTTAATACATATTTTTATAGTTTACTTCCACGGAACAAGGTTATTGAAATGGTACATACAAATAGTTTTCGGTATCTACATAAACCCAATACTGATAATTAATTTCCCTTGGGTTTATGAACAGAATGGTACTCGTAAATCCATAAAAAGACATGAAAATATCTGTGCCATATTCAGAGAATACGTAACAATGCGAATGCGTTATTTATTATTCATCACAGATAAATTTGCCTGCCAAAAGAGCAAAGTTAGCAATATTGCTGAAATACATATCTGCAAAGCAAAGAAAACCATGCTCAGTACCAAGAACGATTTAATACTGGACTGACAAAGCCCATACAAAAAAGCCCACCCCTGAAATGTATGGGCCTTTTAGTCTTAAAACTAGATGGCGCTGTTTCGCAGCCTGAAAGTGGCTAAAATCATATTTTCCCCAAATACTTTTGCGTGTTCAAATTACATATTTCTTTATTTTATAATCATGATATGACGTCAATACACATTTAAAAAAATTGTAGTCATCATCAGTGTAGTTATGATAGTATTTAATAGGTGGCGCTAAAAAATCGAGGTACGATTCTTAGTATGAAGTATGTAAATCCTATGTAAATAATCCTTGCTCAGTACTAAATAGAGGAAAAGTTAAATATAACGTATTATATTGAGAGTAAGCAGTTCGATGTACATATACATATGAAGGTGTAATTACAGTAGGTAGGTAGACTCATTATTTGGAATCGCATTGTCAAGCTGTTTACTTGCGTCAGGTCGTTCACCCCGTTATCGTGCAACTCGACGAATTTTCAATTGTCACAAGGCACTGGCCTTTGCGGAAACATCATAATAATATCCAGTTTATCGGTCAGGTGCTTCGCGATCGATGACGTCATAGGTGGCTATCAGATCCCTAGTGTAAATTTCATTCCAAAACGCAATAGATAATGTGTTTCTGTTCAAAATTCCATACAAAAAGAGGCTTACGTCACGACTTCGAATGAAAACATTAGAGCTACAGGCCTAGATCGTGTAGCTTTCATGCGCGGATCCAGGGGGGGGGGTCATGGGTAGGGTTGCCAACTTTTTTTTAGGGAAATATAGTATTTTAGAAAATTCCATCTAAAAAATATAGTACACCGAAATAAAATATAGTACGGTACACAGTACACATAATCAATAACCAAGTCGTAGATATCGTTCTTTCTGTCCACTCTAAGGGGCTCCATTCGGTTTTCATCGATTTTTGACAAGCTTTGTGTTGCATTGGTTCTCTTCATAGACCTATATATTTAGGTTTAGGTTAGGTTTAGGTTTCCTATTTCAGTGGTTCTCTTATTTAAGTATCGTCGACACTCACGTTTCGCGGAATTTTATTCCGTCGAATGTTCATTTCCCAACTTATTGTTTTATTTGCCAAGCTCACATTTTTTAAATTTATTGACAGGTATGCAATTTTTACTTACGTACCTATTAATATTCTTTTAATTTCAATAGTTACCTACTTACTTTTTTTACAAGACCCATATTTAAAAAAAGAATACCCATATTATAAGTTCTTATATTTTTTATGAAATTTGACATTGTTTTAAAAACATTACTTCAATGAAATCTAGATTTTTATAAAAATGCAAAAGCGATTTTAATTTTAAACTAATTAAGGCAAAAATTTTGACCACAGAACCAGTTTCGGTCCTAAAATAGTTCAACTTTGATGCTAATTGCTAAATATCACAGAATCAATGAGCTGTGAAGTAGGTACTTAATTATGGGATGCTAGTTTGTTTAATGACGATTCTGTTAATATGATATGCTTTATAAACTATTATTAATAACTATAATTAACTATAATTTATTTAGAAACTATCGTAATATTCATAATACCAATGGATTCAAATCGAAGCTCATCGGAGTAGAGAATCTCCTTAAGAAATGTCATTATTTAATATATCATGGAAAAAATACAAATGTTTGCAAACAACGATGGCTTTATACGTAACTGCAATATTTGCAGGTCAGAACGAAGTAATGAAATGTACAGTGAAGGTTAAATTTGAATAAAAGCGCGAGCGGAGCGAGCGCGAAATTTTTTTCATTATCAAAACGCCGCTCCTGGCGGTTTGACCCTAGTGTAAATTCGCCACTGGCATGGACCCCAAAAATATAGTACTTTTGCGTACTATATATGTTTCATATAGAATATAGTACGCTTGGCCAAAATATAGTACAGTACTATATTATATAGTACGGTTGGCAACCCTAGTCATGGGGGTCATGACCCCCCCCTGGAGCCTAGGTTGGCCATACAAATAGACCACGTGACCCCCCCTCTGGGGCCTGGGCCTTTACCACGTGACCCCCCCCTGGGCACGAAGCTGGATCCGCGCTTGGTAGCTTTTCTATTGTTTCTAACCCCTACTGAGCCGACACCTAAGTGGGTTATTATAGGTCAGTGTTCGGTTCACCGGCGTACTCAAATAAAAACTGGCGGATTTAGATTGGAGCAAATTGATGTTTAATTATTCGTTACGGCAAAATTAACAGTTGATAGTATCTAGGATGATTTATATAGGACTAGCTTTTGCCCGCGGCTTCGCTCGCGTCAGAAAGAGACAAAAAGTAGCCTATGTCACTCTCCATCCCTTCAATTATCTCCACTTAAAAAATTACGACAATTCGTCGCTCCGTTTTGCCGTGAAAGGCAGACAAACAAACAGACACACACACTTTCCCATTTATAATATTAGTATGGATTCACGATCTTCATACTAAGAATCGTACCTAAATTGTTTAGCGCCACCCAGTAAATACTATCATACGTACAGTGATGATGATGCCTTTTTTTTTCAAAATGTGTATTGACGTGATGTGATATCATGATATTAAAATAAAGAAGCATGTCATGAAAAACACGCAAAAATATTTGAGAAAATATGATATTGGCCACTTCCAGGCTGCAAAACAGGGCCTTTTAGGCGTGAAACTATAAGGCCCTGTTTCATACATTTCAGGGGTACGCTTTTTTGTATGGGCTTTGTCTGTCCCGGTATTATATCGTCCTTGATAGTATTAACTATTTCTTTTTCGTATTTTCTATTTTTCAATGCACATTGCATATCGCAAGTAGTTACCAATCTCGTTTTCCTCTTAAGGACTGTTCGTAATTGGTTCAACTAGCGGATTAATTGGTTTAATCAAGGTAATGTATAGCTTTTTCTGTGGTGCCAGTGAAAGGAAAGATGAGAAATTATACCTCATATTTCTGCACTTGGCAGATAATTTATACCTGTTTCCAAATAGGGTGTAGAGTCAAAATGTATCTCTAATAAAAATGGAAGCAACGTGATTTTAAAATAATCCAGATTATAAACATATGTCTAAATGAAAAAAATAAGTCAGTCGAAAAATTATACATACTTTCTCCAAGTAACGAAAATATAGATTTAAATTAAACATTTTATGTTTATCGCTAAAGTCGTGCAATGTGTTTGTCATAATTAGCCATCCGCGTTGATAGATTGCAAGATTAGCGGTATCCATAAGGCAGGTCGTTCAACGCGAACAGGCAGGCAAGCATGGTCGCGCGATAAATGATAAAACAAAAGGCCGTCGCTGTCGCACTATTTGTAAGTGCGATAGGGACGGCCTGATGTTTTATCGTTTATCGTGCGACCATGACGGTGCAGATCCCGTCTGCTGCGGGCCGTGTGAAACCCAGTACCGATATCGCACTCATCGATATGACCCAATACTAAACTGATAACAAATGAGAACCGAAATGGTTCCCTTTATAGCATTGCGAAACTTGTTTACATAGAACTTGTCGTTTAATATATTTCTCTCTGTTTATATTAGATACTGATATTCGTGTCATTTTTCTCACAGACCTTCCCTAATACATATTTGCTAACACCACTTGTGTTCGTCCTTTTTGGTTAACATTCTTTAGTAGTGTAAACATAAGCATTCTACTTCTCTATACATTGCCATGTTGTAGGTAGGTATTAAACAAAGCGACAGTCAGAAAAACAATTATACTTATACTTATTATGGATATTTAATAATAATAATCGTCAAATATTAATAAAAGTTTTTACAATTTTGGTATGTCTCTTTCAATGGGGCCATATTTCCTGAGAAATGAGCATGATATATTGCCAAAAGGACGGGGCTTCCTGTTTTTCGGTGTTAAATGGGTTACGCGTCGCTTTCTCCCGTTCCATGGATAGTACATATTGTTGCGTCAATGTTTCGAGTGGCCTGTTTGTATAGGAACATCCGTGCAAGCATAAAAGGGCGTAACTGCCATCAGTTCTAATGAGGCATACTTCGTTTTTAGCTAGCGAAGCAGAATAGTTAACCCACTTTCGATGGGCGCACGCTAATTTTACCGCGATACCTGACTGGCGGGACGCGGCGGTCACCGGCCGAGGATGTCAGTCTTATTAATAGTTAATACCATATTTCAATTTCCATTGGCCCATTTCGATGGAAAAACGTGACAATTGGCGCGCACTTGCCTGCAGCGCGCGTGGGTATCTTAGTACTTATCTACATAGATCAACAAACCTTTTTAACGAATAGCTAGTAGGTACGGTGTACCGAAATTTATGTTACGTTTTTATACTGATTCACCCATCGTTTTCGATAATCCATCGCGATTCAAACAGTAACGATTAAAATGTCATTGTTCAGATTCGTGGATAGGCAACCACAATCGCGGTCGATGCGAATGAACTCAGTTATAATGTAATCCAACACCGAAGTGTGCCATCGGCCCGCCTAACCTTTCAGACAACAACCGACGGCCGCTCAGCTACGAGTAGGTTATGTTGTTGTCATGATGTACGCCAGCGAACCCCAGCGTCAAACCAACGCGCCCATTGCGTACATTCGATCATTAAAATAACAACTTGTATTGATTTTATTGCATTGCGGGTACTTTGAGTCGTAAACAGTACCGTAAACAAGGCCGTGTTACGAAAGAGATATCTGCTGCTATAATCGTGTCTTTGGAATATCATCGGTTCATACCTTTTTATATTTTTGTAATTACAACGCATCAAGTTTGCTAAATGGAACAGAGAAACAAACGTGGATGTTAATGAAATTATGAGCATCATCCGGATGGATGGCGTCGGGAGCGGGAGCGCTCGCCGGCGCAGGCGCAGCTGACCTAGTTCCGCCGCGGCCACCCGCCGCGCCCGCGCACCGGCATCGCCATACGCCAACTGCAAAGGACCCATCCTAACACTCAACACTTACCACCAACTTTTTAATACCAAAGAAATCTTTTTCGGCAGTTCAACGACCTCGCTATCGAAATCGCACTCGCGCGCGTGTGTGCGCGCTCAGATAAAAAAGCGAAACAAAAACTTTTATAGTAACGGTGAATAAGTACCAGAGCGAGATGACTATATTTCGGCGGCGTACTCTTCGATCGTAAGGTCGACTACGAAAAACACTGACGCAATTTTTACAGCGTACGTAATTGAGGACTGACGGCGCCGGCGGTGTGTGCGTGCGCGTCGAGAGCGACGCCCGCGTCCGAAACGGAGGCGGAATATTTAGGTGAAAGTGTTTCGAATTTCGACATGACGACATTCGCGCGCAGTCGTTATCGTGACTTTGCCGAATCGAGAGGTTCGGGGAGCGCGAGCTCGGACCACCGGCTACCCTCGCGTTTGCTCCACAGGAAGTGCGCCGACCGAATGCTGAACCCAGTGCTTATTGAAAAACTATGCTGAGAGTTGGTGTGTCCAAAAATTTTCGGAGACGTAAATTAAAAAGGTGAATCGGTGAATTTGGGAGCTGGTTCGAGGGATGCTCCCGAAGCCCTAGCGCGCAAGCTGGGGCCGGACGAGGCGCGCGCCGCCTCCGCGCACCACCGCCGACTGCACAACATGACTTCCACGATGGGTAAATATTGCATTTACACATTTTCCTTTCATTTCTATATTTTATTTTGCGATATTTTTTATCCATGTTTGTTAAATGCGATGCGAATTTAAAAAAAAAATATATATATATACTATTCGATACTATTATCACATATAAGTTGTATAGTAAATATATTTAGATTAAAATAACGATGCAACTGACAGATGCAGTTCGTAGTCTCGTAGCAACTGCTACGCGCATTGCTACGAGCTCCGTGCGCTTCTACTCGCACCAGTGATCGAGACATCGAGTACCATTTTCGTTTCATTGATAGTTTGAAACTGAAATAGGGACCGAAATGTAAAATATCAGATAATTATAAGAAAAACATAGTAACTAGTTATTTTTAAATTCAATTTCTATTTAATAAGTCGGATAGAAATGTATCAAGTAAATGAGTTGACCGTGACGTCAGTCAAATCGGTTTCATATTAATTCCATATTAGAAAATCGTTTAAATTCGTTCTGATAGTTATTCAAAAGGAGGCTGATTTGACAAGAAGAAAAGTACGTACAGTCGTACATATGTATCAGTAAGTAGTAGTAGTAGAAGGATAAACGTTGTATCAGATAATATGTAATATCAAGTACTAAATTGCTTTCAGCAATTAATAAATTTGAAGGACTAACCCATAACTCACTTCTATCATTTCTTGGAACTTGACACAGATTTTATTGTTATACTGTGATTACCACCTTGATTTGAGTTTATATTTCAATAGTGTCATTTCTAAAAAAAATATTAATCTGCTAGTGTTTGTTTGAGTATGTGTGTATTATTACAGTTAAACATATTTTTCTGTTTTTATACATATATACCTAATAGTTAAGTAGAAAATTATGAAATAAGTATCGGGTTCCATTACATGTTTACTTATACATAAACAAATGATTATAAGTAAGTAGAATAATGCGTCATTTATTATGTTTTGTTGGAGCTTAGATTTTATTATATTCATGATTTTATTCGTTTATAGTCCTAATTATTTGTACTTTAAGCTATAGAACAAAAATAATGAGCATACGGTACGTGGTATTTGGCTCTTTCAATTTTTAACCGTGATTATTATTGTATAGATGCGTTTTTAATTATGATTTCAAGTACGTGGCCGCTAATGACTTATAGAGGGTTAAAACTAGCAAACACAGTTGACATTATCAACTGTCAACTCTAGAGAAAGACAAAATAGTTCCAGGGACAGTAGGTAAAATTCCCATTTACTTTGTTTGATGATTGTGTATATTTACGATTCATAAGTTGTATGTACGTATTTGTATATGTACTGTCTTCTTGTTTGTGTCATATAGTAATTTAGGTACCTAGTGACTTGTTTAGTTCCCACAAGTCAACACCATCTTCACATCTTTTAAATTTACTTCGTATTCCTGATTTTATTCTCGGTGTCTCTTATGGCATATACTTAAGAAAAATATTTCTAGCAATGAAAGGTTTTGAAACGTTTTGTCTAACATGGTCTGTAATGCAAGTGATTGACGTAAAGTGCCAATCTCACGGCCACTTTTGCATCCGCAAAACATGATTTTCGCAATCGCAGGATTGTGCAAAAACAATAAATTGCTCTATGTACCAAACAGATTGAAGCAGACCGTTCTCCGTTGCAAAACAAAAGATAGCTCGAGCGGTAACCGTGACATTCCCGAATCGTCTCGTGGATCGCGATCGTGACTGCGTAACGTTACTCTATGACCGACAACACTTTTACTTTCGCCACAATATGGCCACCCCTTTGTCTATGGTCTATGACTCGGTGAGGTCGACGACCGACCGCCATTTTGGCGTTGCCGAAATACGTTTTTTACGCTCACTTTCCAATAGTGAAAGCGAAAAAGGTACTGAATGTCACTGCTTCCTTTCAATGTATTGTAGTGGGAGGATACCGGTGTCGCTCGTTGAGTTTAAATGATAATAGGCGTGTTAGCCGAGCCATTAGAGAATACATTGTTCGCCATTTTGAGTACCTGGAGTCGCGGTCATGACTTTATGCTCTAATAGGTATGGCACTCGACCAACAATGCGTGTGTTTTTCATCAACCGTTGATCTGATAGTGTAGGGGTATTCGTTAACTAATTTGTATGTTTTGGACAACTGTTATTAATCTTCGTTTGCATAGATTATTTGTTTTGTTTATTGTTAGTATTTCCATAGAGTAAAAAGAAATCATACTTTTATTACTATGGATTATGCAAATAAACGTTTGTGAATAATAAGTATTTCTCAAGAGTCACATAACTTAAGTATATTCCATTATAACAGTTAAATGTACATTTCTTACAATAAATATATTTTTCTCCTCACTAGCTCGGAAACACGTGTTTTGTCCTTTAATACCAGCGGGTAAAAACGCATTTTATCCACTAGTGGGTAAAGTAATTTGACCTTGAATAAAGTCAAATTAACTGCTTTAAAATTGATAAAAGTAGGTGAATCTAGTAATAAAGATGATTTACCACCTGTGGAACTACTGAAAGCAGTGATAAACGCATTTTTTGCGTTGTATTGTAGTTTCCTCGCTATAGTGAGGAGAAAAGTTTTGTGTTACACTCGGGTGCAAATGTATTTTACTTCTCGTGTGTTAAAATACAACTTTGGCCCCTTGTATAACAAATAACTATCATATACACCGTGTCGATATGACATTGAAATGATCAAAATATGTAAAGCATCAACAAAACACCGATATCAAACACGCCAGTCAAGATCAAAATAAAATTGAGGAAGTGTTTAGATCGGAAGTGCTTAAAAATGGAACGTTTCAGCGCGTGAATGTGGAAGGGAAATGTCAAGGCGGCACCGGAGGCCGCACGAGCAGGCCGCGTGGTGGGGCGCTTCTTGAGCCTCGCGGTACGGGCTCAAGAGCCGCAGCCAAACTATACTAATGTGATTACAAACTTGACAAGTTTGGATTGTGAGCTGTTAAGGACCAAACTTACTAAAACAGCACAATCTAAGCTATGAAAGTTTCTGAATGTATTATCATTTCTTAATCCGAGACGTAGTAAAAAATCGGCCTAGCTAAGAACTGGTCTAGTGGTCATATATAAAATTGAAGTTCATAAGGTTCAACACAAAGTTTTTAATCCGAGGCATAAATCAAGACAAGGACAACTCCTGGATTGTTTTGCATGATCTACATAGCTTTAGATGGAAACAGCAATGCCTTCAGCACACCTTAGGTATGCCAAATGACCTGAAGGTAAAAAAGTACAGAACGAACATCAACGTAGTGCACAACAATGCATCGAGCAGACCACGAAAAAGCTGATGGATAAAAAAGAGCGTTCAAAATAATTTTGCCATAGTCCAAGATGCGCGGATGAAAGTAAAGGACCTTTTTCTAGCAGTAGAACACATTAAAAAATAAATAAATACACAATAAAAGTACGGAACAATACTTTACCTAATCCATTAAATTTAACTGCAGCTGAAATTGGTGCAATAGTCCAACGTTTCTGAGTTTTCATTCAGCGCTACTTTTAATTGCAATTAATTTAAAGTCGAAGGCATTGAAAAGATGGCCGCGGGTTAAGCGGCCTCGGCGCGACACTGACATTGTCCGGAACTGAATCCACTTCCTACACCGACCGGTATGTGCGATGCAAATCTGTACCCTTGTGCGATATCCTAAATGCGAGGAACCGATCTGAGAAATAATCCACCTTAAAAAATCTAAACAAAAAAAGTTATACGTAACCACAGATGAGAATATTACTGTAAAGAAACACAGCTCTTCTGAATAACATTGTTTTGAACCGTGTTTTTTAATCGAATTCTAAAAAAGGAGGAGATTCTCAATTCGACTGTTTTTTTTGTACGTATGTTACTCGATATCTCCGAGAATCGTGAACCATTTTCAAATTTTTTCAACATTGATTATTCATTGTATAGGATTTTCATAGTCAATGTGAAAGTTTGGCAATTCTGTAAAACTTTCGACTACAAGCCTGTTTCGAAGTGTTCATATCTTTCAAGGCGTAGACAAAAATTGTCTTCCCAATTTCTCTAAGTAGTTGAATTTAATGTTCAAATATAAATGTTATGAATAATTTCTAACACCTTAATACATCAATATTGAGTCAACATTTTAAGTGCAACGGAAGTAAACGGTTCTAAATTTGGCTCACACTCTGGCCTTTATCAATTATAATTTTAACAGGTAGGTAGTTACTAGATGAACGTAAAAAACAATAAGTTCTACATATTACCTTCGGCGCAGCGGTCGGAAGCTGCACTTCCTGATAGCTGTAAGTCGCATTAACATTTTTATTTGATGATGCAACACAACGAGTATTTTGTTTAACCTTGTCACTTGGCGAGTAGATCTTATTTTTTTAAAGTGTTTTGATGCGCGCTAAAGATCATCAGTAAAATGTTGGGATTAAATGTCAGACAAAAAATACGGTCGTTTGTGATAGCTGCTCTCCTAGGTTTCTTAGATTGAGATTTATGATTAGTAGTTAGAACTACGTTGATGAATATACATTTTTTTTTTTTTTACTTAATGGGATGATATCGGCTCTTAAATCGTTCGGTATTTCCTGCTCACCATGTCTTTAAGTTCAATAAAATTTTAACCTTTTACAGTTGAACCATTAGTTCTACTTTTTATTGTACCGTACTATCATTGTTGAATCGAAACAATATGATCATTGTTTCCTACATTGTAAATTTGTAATTCAATAAACTCTGGATTTATTTGTTTATCTAAGCCCTCAGAGATTTTATAGCCACACCATATTCCCGAATAGACTCGTGTATTACGAGCAGTTTCGTACTGTTCCGGTCTAAGGTTTGCCGAAGCGGCTTATACTCGAGCCAGTTCAGCCTGATGGATTACTTTGACAGCCAAACAATGTACTGTTACTAGAACACAACTTCCGTTTAAAATTAGTAGTCGCTTTATAATCACCGGTTGTTATTCACAAGGCTGACAGTATACAGAAACAAAATGCTCGAGCTAGGCTCGGTCCAAGCGTACACAAGTTAACAATAAGTATATCTGTTAAGTAGCGTATATCTGATGCTGAGACGTGCTATTACTGATGTAACATTCATTGCCTCTAGTGAATCACAGGGGCTCAAAAACTAGTATTAGTCAACTTAACCCAATACCTATAGCTAAGAAGTGCTACGAGTATCATCATCCTCCTCCTTGCGTTATCCCGGCATTCGCCACGGCTCATGAAAGCCTGGGGTCTGCTTTGACAAATGCCTCATACTTAAAGTGTCGGGCGAAACCCGACGCACGCAGTCTTAAGCCGGGCGCCTTCGGCGCCTTCCTACTTAAAGTGCAAGATTTGGCGTAGATACTAATTAAGCGGTGCTACGAGTATAATTATGACAATTTTGCATGGAAAAGTTAAAACATGATAAAGCTTCAAATGAAGTAAATCCCTTCAATAACAATATACGAGATTCATTTCAAATCCGAGACCTAAAATATTCGGGTTATAATGGGTAAATCATTCATTCATCTAGTGATCATATATACATTGAAAGTTCATAAGGTTCAATCAAAAGTTTGTAAACAAGAAGTGGGCAGCGGCAGCGGCCCTGCGCGGCTCCGCTTCCGCACGAACTCGACTCACGCCTGCGTTTCACCTTCGGACTTCCTTTGTCCTTTGATCCATTTCAATTTGACAAGTCCACAATTTAATTTAACAAAACGGCCTGCAGACGGGCTAACGGGTTAGTTTTAGACGAAAAAAACGACTACTTAAGATAATAAACTGCACGTGAAAGTAAGAAAATAAGCAGGATTCATTGTAACGAATACATCAGGGGCTCCTTCAAAGTTTCAATAACAGGAATTAGGGATGAAGAGTATTCAGTTAACTGAGTTAACAATCGCTTTAGTTATCCTAGAAGAAAGAAAATGGCAGCTGGTACCTCCTATAGCTACGTGGTGGATAAATATTGAATGGAATGGGTTCAGTTGAACACAGACAATCCATTAAAGGCGATCCTGACTTCTATGAAATTAGTCCTTTGGCTAGAGAAAAGAAGATCCCAATGCAATCAACGCTAGCCAACATTAAAAATGTCGGAGTATCTAATTGACTTTACTTTCGTACCAGTAGATCACTAGATAAGCTGCTGACAACTGCTCAATATGAGAGCATATCGTCACTACTTTTAAAAATCTCGTATCTCACGCTGTTCCTCAAAGTTAAAACGCAGTAAATCTATATGCATTCCATACATACTTACTACAATTTTCTTTTCATTGACAGACGAAGATACAAGTTTTTTTTAAAGTAGTGACGATATGTATATGTCTTTCTCGAAAAAAACTTTAATATGTTGTTTGTGACTTCTAATTTTGTATGTATGCCAGTAGTGCCTTACTAAAAATAAATGTACCTAATGCCTTTTTACCCGAAGATGACGCATGGGTTGTTAGTTCCCACTAAACAAATAGACTGACCTACTACCGACAGCTGCTTCGAGACTCATAACAAACACATCCTTGAGTTTGAGAGTTTGTAGTGAGACTATTTCATTACAGACGGCTTAGCACAACTTGCGTTCCCGCGCGCGAGTCCATACATCAAACGCGACTTCAAGTATGGACTCGCGAAAGAGAGCGCAAGTTGTGCTAGACCGCCTGATATCCAAAATTTTAATTATAGTAGACAACCACACAAGAGATATTTTAAGTTTGAAACTTTGACATACAATTAAAGGCATTATTCATAAATGTTTGTTGAATCTAACAAGTCATTGATAACCATCTGCCCCTGACATTTGGTCATATGTGTTGGTTATAAACAAACAAAATCTAACAAAGGTTAGCCAAGTTTTCTGAGTAAAGGTCTACGGAACGATTGTGCAATGTTCAATAGCCCTAAATCAACTCGAAACGGGTAAAATAAATGGAGAAGGGAGTTTGTTTCAGAGTTTTTACGACGAGTAAAATGTAGACTGTTACTGGCATTCAAAGTGCCCCAATAGGTAGTCTACATATTGACCATATACATAAAAAAAAAACCGCTTGATAAAGCATGTGTTCAAAAATCACTATACCTTTCTCAAAACCGATATAATCAATGTTTTCCCGTGACCGTGAGGGCTTCTTGACTAAGTAGTACCTACATGGAAAGCGGTATGAACTGGTGCCGTAGCCGAATGGCATTTCTGCGACGACGCGAAACGAAAACGAAACGACGCGAAAGGTAGTCTGGCTCTGTCGCGCCAATACGCAGGAGCGATAGAGATAGATATCTACGAGCGTTTCGTTTTGTGAGCGTTTGTGCCATTCGGCTACGTACCCTGACCAGATTTTGGAAGAGTCATTTGGATTATTTTAGTCCTTTTGAAATAACCAGGAAACTAGTAAGTAACAATACTAGCTTTTATTTTCAAAAGCGAGACCACTACTTAATTATTTCTCGTCGATTTCAAGTTTTTGACAAGTACTGAAAATTAAATCAAATTCTTTTTTTTTTAAACTAGTGGCTCATTTTAGTAGCAAATCGGAGCTGTTGAGAGTCTAACTATAAGACAGTCCCGCTGATGTAAAATTTTGTGCAATCGACCTAAACTAAAAATAACCGTGGACTTGATCAAATAAACTATTGCGAAAATGTTGTCTGCCAGCGCTTGCGAATTGTTTGTTGCTTGTCTACTCCATTATCAAGGTCTTTGACATTCGGCTCGTTTTTTTTTAAGCTTTCCTTTGTCTGAATTTGAATTAAGTCGCTCAACTTCACACTCAGATAAATCCACTCTAGCTGTACCCTCTTAGGAAACATCTTTTATACAATTGTAAAATCTGACCGTTGGATTTACCCAAGTTTCAAGTTAAGCGACTCGATTGATCATTAGAGTGATGTGGCTTCACGAGTAAACAAAACCAGGTTTGATTTTACTACAATGTTACCTACACTAAATATCTACAAACATAAGGACGTATAGTATTTATTGACTCCTATTTCTTACAGCTTTTACTTACTTAATTTTACAAGGCTGTTTGAGATGACGTTACTATTACCAACGGGACGTTATTATTACCAACGAATGACGTCTCTACTAACATCTAGAAAGAATGCATTGCGAATTATTTCTAAAATTTGATTTCCACGTCAAGATGAATCATACGTACCGGAAATTGCTTTTATAATAGAAAAATCTGATGACGTTGGCACTGAATGTATTTCTTATCAATCGCCCATAAAGCACGTGGTCGTAAAATTACTACGTTCCGCTTTACTACGACAGTATACGGTGGCTAAAAATGTATTTCGTTCACCATTAAGGTTAGGCGTGGTCAACTAATGAGAAACCTCTGTCGCCTGTTGTATATCTTGATAAGGTATTTTACGTCGATAATACCTAACGTGTCAGGTTTACTGCAATTGTGTAAGTAAACGATGAGTAAGAGTGCATTGGCTGCGCGGGCTATAAATAAAATACCTAATGACGTATTTCCACCCTGTTAACTGACGGAGGAAGGTCATGTTATTTTTACGTCAGTCGGATACGAGATATCTATTATAGAAATTAATTCATGCATAGAAGATCTACGGGACGTGATAGACAGGGCATTAAGCGTCGCTACCTTCTGATACCGCTTGATATAAAAAAAAAATAAACCATCAACACGAGAAGAAGAAGAAGAATTCATGCATATACTTACTAAAATATAATGTTAAATGAGACAGAGTTCTGTTATAAGTAATATATAGTACTAAATAAATATCTAGTAGTATTTACTTCCATTCACTCTATTGTTTAATTTAAAGAGGCCCGTTTTTGCTCTTTAGGTTACCTACCTGAGTCCAAAAGAAAGAAAATTTAGAATAAAACTTAAATTTACATACGGATTTGAATGTAGACTAGATCAGGTCGGGTGGCATGAGTGAACGTCCTTACGCGAAAACATTTTTATTTCTGAGTTAAATGACCTGTGTCGGTAAATAAGTGCTTTATTTATAGATCAGCTGTATCGCTCGGAAATAGTCAAGGTTGTAAACCTTTGCTGTTTTCTATCTATACCTGTATATACTATTTTACACATTTTATAGTTATCTCTCTCGGTATTGTACATTTTTTTAAGCTTAACGTTTAGGTCAAGATTTAGGTCCCCTTAAGCGGTAACCTTACCTTTTTTTAATAATAAGCTGCTTCGTTATTTAAATGACATATACATTATCAAAAACGGTTCTTCTTTCATCTCTTTCTACCCAAATATTGCCTATTAAATATTCAGATATTAACCTGATTAGGAACATACAAGATTCCCAAATTTTTTTCCCGCTAAATAAAGATATAGCTACATCAGCAAGGCGTTCCTATCATTACCGTATATCTCCATCCCCACATGGGTTCATTACGCCCCAGAAGTTCAGAATTTTCAGATCTAGCCTAGAATAGTTTAGGGTTAGCCAGTGAACTCGGATCGCTTCGATATCGGTCATTATCACGTAAACTCTCGGCCAAGTGACGCACACGCGGGTACCGATCGCGTGATATCCAATTCGATACCTATTTATAGTGAGACGTACGCAACAGGTAACCGATTAACGAACGACTTACTTACGATGAATTTTTGCGTTGCGATTATGACGTTCGTGACTGTTACAGACTAGACGTGTTGTAGACTTGGCAATTATTTACATTATATTATAATTTGTGAGAAACAATACTTTCATATTAATGATTTAAAATATGTACTCAAGTTTTTCCTGATAACTATGATCATATTAATTGTTTATGACAAAAATATTTTTGCTATTATCTGTAGACATGTTCACGTGAAAATTTTGGATTCGGTGATACACCTAAAAAAAGTATACCAATGCCATTTTGCTGCCATAAAGATGTAGCCAAGTACTCTATTAATTTATGGATAATTTGATTCGGTTTAATTAAAAATATTAAATTCTAAACAGGTACATAAATTGTCACTTTATCCACGCAACAACACCATACTCTGCAAATTCCTCGCGTTATCAAAGCCATAAAAAATGGCGACGTCAGACGCGTAATAGTAAACGATCTTGAATAAAATATGGGGTCCGGCGTGTACAATCAGTAGTTCGACTGAAACACTGCGGGGAGAGGCTGACTCTCGACGTCAAATGTCATCAATTTAAGACATTAGCTGCCTAAATTTGTTCGATACAGAAATGATGCCCGATGTCTACCCGAAAGTGTCGGGACCCTTTTACATTAGCAGATTTGTCCCGACCCCGCATCGTCGTAAGTAGTTATGCTGCACTAGTGTGATAAACCTTATCGCGTCGGTGCGTCCCTATCACTCTTACAAAAAGTGCGAAAAGGACGGCTTGACGTGATAGGCTTTATCACTCGACCGTGCTTGCCCGCCAGATCGTGATCATTAACAGAAAGTATATCTGCGGTGTAATTGCCATGGCTACCTATGAAATTTATGTAATGGTTTTTCTGGCAATATCACCCAACCGCAGAAATGTTGTCTAAAGATAGTCAATGAGATGTTTTACCCTTTTTTCCATTACAAAACGGCAAAGAAAAATCATTTGATATTTTTCAGTTATATTTGCGTTTTTTCCTAAATTGAATGTAAATGAATTTGTGTATTTTACCAAGCATCGGTTTATTGACATTGTATCTAACGTTTACCTTCTGACTTGTCTACAGGAATAATGACACTCAGCCGCGGCCCGTGTGACCTTGACAACATGAGTCTCTTCCAAGACCTAAAACTAAAGAGGCGGAAAGTTGACTCCCGATGTAGTAGCGATGGTAAGTAATATTATAATCATATGTGGCTTTCCGTTACAGAAGGGTCCTTATGTGTGAAGTCCTTTCCATCAGAAATTCTAATAAGATGGTCCTCGGTGCACATGAAGCAATGAAATACCCTTCTCTATTTTGGATAGCCAGATATACCTAGACGGTAGCTTATTCCGCGTACTAGCTATTTTGACTTAAATAATTGACTGCTCACTATGTTTAAGATTGTAAATGTTCGTTTCTACATTTGTGTTTGTTACATTTATAAATGATAAAGGAAGAGAGCACCTTCTTAGACGAATTTAGAGTTAGACGCATATAAACGATCTTGTCAGCCATATAAATATTTCCAAAAGTGGGCCGCCGACAAGTTCGTTTCCGGTCAATCGCGGAGATGCGCGAATTTGTAATAAAATGGCATCACGTTGCAGATCTAATTGAATTCTCAATGAATCAAAATATATGTTTTTGTGCCTGCCTTTAGGTCCCTCATGCATTACCGAGCTGCATTTCCCAAGCGCGAGATATTAGCCCCGAAGGTTTTAAAGTTAATGTGAACTAAGGTCAACTATTGTTATTCCACGAGAGCGGTGTAACGCCCGTCGCCCGAAGAAAAGGCAGCGTACCTTAGCATCTGTGGGCACTATACGCCGTTTTGTACTTTTTACTTGAGCACATCACTACTCTACTCACGGACAGCTCACTTTCGATTTCGTTTTACGTGTAATTTCATTCTCATTCTGTTTCTTGGACACGTGTTTAAAACACAATTCAAATGTGAAAAAAACAGGAAATTTTATAAATGTCATATTGTTAAAATGAAATCAATGTAGAATAAATACAAACGCGCGGTTATCGTTGAACAAGACAAACATCCAATTTGAAACGTTTCTACGAATGCAAATGACACCGTTGCATAATCCGATAGCTATTCGTAAACAGATTAGTTTAATAATAATCGTCATCGTCTAACGAAAGTTAAATAATTCACGGCATAAGACCGTGAGAGACCGCGGACCGGTTTCGGAGAAATGACTTTCACTCCGTTGAAAAATATCATAAAAGAGTTCCGGTTCGGGCGCACCTTCCCCCACAGAATGCGCGGAATTAGAGGCGACAGTGGGCAATACTGGTTGGGATATAGTTCGGGAACTCTGCAAGTTCTGGAACACAATTACGAGTAAGAAAGGGAAATATTGTACGGGACTAAGTCTTTGTGAGATCCGGGACTTGTGGAATAAGAAGTTGATCATCGTTCCAGATATAGTTTACCGTTATTTATATGTAAAACTAGAAATGAAAAGTATTTTTTTATAGAACTTTGCCTTTGCTAAAAGTTTAGGTTAACTGAATACACCTACGATAAAATCTGTACGTACATGATTATGGTACCTACCTAGAACTATTTCTATCGAATGCACAATTGCACATGTACATATAGTTCTTCATTTATGATAATCTGTAGATATTTTAATACGTGGAATAAGAATACAAACATAATGTATGGATGACACTGATTTCTCCGAGTCCACGGGGACAACGCCGTCCCTGAAATGTTGGAGGTCAGTTTAATATGTAGTCATACGCGATTAAGTCCCGAGTTTAAAAATAATTAAATGCATGGATGAGTGTAAATTTTCGACAAATATATTCCAACGTAAAAATTCTGCCTTCATCATGTTATACAGCCGTCAAATTGCACACTTGACTAAAAGCATTGATAAAAAACAGGAACTATAAATAAAAGCGTTTAAATCATTGAAAAGTAATTATGATGTAAGACGACGCGAACTCGCAGTGATAAAGAAAGTTTACGTAAAAGAGGTGAAAGCATTAAAACGGTGCCGTAATTATTGCCATTGTGCTCATGAATAAGACATGAGTGAAAGATGTAAGCTGTCATACAACGTAACGCTTCCTCGCGGCTCTGCTCTGCCGGTTCTGAGCCGTGTAAAGAATCGAAGTGTCGAACTATTAGTTCTATGACAGTCTGACCAAGAAGAGTAGAAATTAAAGTGGCAACATCGTAGTGTTGTCTCGTTTTCTCACACGTTGATTCGAAAGGGATGACACTACAATGTTGCCACTTTTTAATTTATACTCTTTTTGGTCAGACTGTCATAGAAGTGTATAAGAGATGAAAAGGACATTAATATTTTATATTCCACCGGCCTTAAACAAAAATTTTATGAGTCACTCTGACGCAGCAAGCAGTTTTTGCTTAAAATGGCACGCGCTCTGGGTACCCGTGACCGTAAGCTGGTGCAATTATCATTAATACCACTAGATGCATTAATTATCCTGGGACTTGGAGCTGTTTTGGATACCTACTAGCATTTTTTAACCCCCGACGCAAAAACGACGGGGTGTTATAAGTTTGACGTGTCTGTCTGTCTGTCCGATCCATCGTAGCTCCTGAACGGATGAACCGATTTCGATTTCGTTTTTTTTATTTGAAAGCTGTGTTAGTCGGGAGTGTTCTTAGCCATGTTTCATGAAAATCGGTCCACTAGGTCGCGGTCGGGGGTTTTTTCAAAATTTTAATTTTGTGGTTAGGTTATTATGGATCTTGCTGCGACTAAAGTCAGGCCAAGATTGGCAACGATTTTGACAGGGGGCCTCTGCAGGGGTTGGGTCAAACGTCATAATTTCATCGAAGACTGACGTTTTAAATTGCATTTATACCAGCGAGGTGGTATGTTATTTCGGTAATCGTGATACACAAGCCTAGATAACCGTAAGTTTACGTTAACGTGCGTGCGTTTTTAAGCGTCGCGGGGGTTACGTGACTGGTGACGCGGGGTGACGTGAAGTGACGCAGGAGCGTCAGGACACGTCACGCTACGCCTGATGCACTTGTACTTGCATAATGCTGATAAGAAACTTGTAACAATTATCAATATAAATAATATAAAGGACTTAGTAGCTTTTGTCTGTGGTTCGTACAAGCTGTTAAACTGTCCATCCCTTCTCTTCGTGGTAAATATTTAAACCCGATTTATAGCAGAGGCAAATTTCATCCAACTCCATCTAGTCGTAATAAATATTCTAAATATCTAAACGGAAGTGTTAAATAAACAACATTAAACGCACACAATGACTAACTACACTACACTTTTAATATAGTTAACATTACACAAAGACACCTGTCTAAAAGTTCAATTGCTCCGACAGTGAACGAAAACTTTGATAAATAGAATATAAATATTAAGCTACTTGGAATACGTTAAATAAACAACGTAGTACGCTCACTCGGCTCGTTGTGACCTAATTCCGCTTAACATTCAAGGACTTTTACGCGATAAGCGTATTAGGTTCCATTCAAGAACCGTGGCGTTACTGTGAGTAGTCGAAATGTCATCGGACGCTGATTGCATTTATGAGTACAAGTATGATTTGCAAAGCAAATTATATTCTACAAATCGAGATACAGAACTAGTATTTATATAAATACATAATCAAGTACTTGTTGTTATCGTAACTTTTAAGGTTAGCAATAAATCATAGGTGTACTTTTGTTATTGTGAGTATAACTAGAGCACTTATTTAATCGCAGACATTTATAGATTTATTCGTGAACGGTTGCTGCAAACTGCAAATTGGAATTTCGAAAACACCAACACATGCTAAATATCATGGAAGTTAAACTTAGGGTTTATGCCGAAGAAAAAATATCAAGAACCATTTCAAATATTAATTATTTCATAAAGCTTACCGATGAGGAAACAAAATAGAAAATATTCACGATTATAAATTCTTTTACTTTTTCCGAATTTTTTTATCAAATGCAAGCTAGCCAGACACAAAGGATTATTTGTAACAAGTATTATGTCGCCTTTTCGGAGTGAGAAAGTTCTCATTTATCTGTACAATTGAATGACGTAAAAAGGGCTCGAATTAGGAAGGGCCGGGTTACACGTGGCCCCGCGGAGAGGGGGTGGGGTGACCCGGTTACCGGGGCCTATGACCGGGGCCGACCTTCACACTCACCAAAACAGTCCGATGTTTATCCCCGAGGCTTTTCTTTAAGTCGGACGAAAAGTGAGTTTTGGGGCGTTTGCTGATAGCGTCGAGTGGTCGGTTGCCTAGTTGTATTAGAGGTACTTGTTGCCTAGAAGACTTGTACTTTCACGGTCGGGATCTTTTAATAATTTGTTCAAATTCATCGTACCAAACATACCGTATATCACCCATGATGGTGGTACCTTATAAGGGTTGTCCTATATTGTCAATTAAATTTTATTTTTCTCGTCCAAGGGGTGTACCTCTATAAGTGTAGACGAGATAAAAGAGGTGCGTGATTTGTATCTAAGACAGGCCAATTCATTCATTCTTATTTATTGCAACTGGACAGAAGAGATCAATTATTATTCGCGGGGTTAGAACATACTCGTATATCTTTTACCTGTTTTTCTTGGTACTATAGCTCTGTTGGTACTTAAATTGAGATAGGACCATAGTGGCGTAGGTAATATACTAATATTTTCTAAATATTAAAAGTACCTATCAGATATCTGAAAACAAATGTGGCAATTTAGCGCGTTGGTTCGCTTCAGGAAGTAATAAAATATGTACTTGTAACTTCGGAGAAATACCAAGAGCTTTAATAATAATACCCAGTAGTAAAGACAAGTACAGAACTGTTCTGAATATCTAGAAACGCATCGTATACGATACCGAAAGTTAACGATCCTACACGGTTGTAATCCATATCTCTTCCGCGCTGGTTATGCAGCGAGCGGCTGGCACAAATCGGCCAACATCGGCATAACAGCAATTAAAACGGGACATAATGTCTGTGCTGAGGCCTATTGCATCACTCTGTCCCCACCAGCAAAGGACGCATAGCGAATAGAGATCGTCCTCGAGGCGAGAGCGCTGCGCGCTGCACTAGTCTGCAGTCATTGTGTTGCACTTCGCACGCACGAAGTGACCTAATAGTGGCTGGAGGGAGGGATCGGGAAGCGCAGGGGGGCGGCCGCGGGGCGCATCGTGTGGTAGGTCGGGCTCACTGTGCGCGACCGACGCCCGCCGCGCCGCCGCAGCCGTGGAAAACTTTCTTCGCTTTTCCTTACTGAAGCGCGCGCGCCGGTCTCAGCGCAACTTTTATATAAACAAAATACAACCCGCGCCCTGGACTATGTGATTGCTCTACACGAGTCGGACTGTTTGTGCATAGCGATGTGAGCCGGTCACGTGAGGGTAACTTCGCCTATGGATTTGGTCATAAAAAGTCGGTAAATGTTTGTATAATTGAGCGAAACGATTAAAAGAAAAACTTTTAATTTGATAATAATAATTGACATTCTCTGTTAATTGACTCTAACATTAGGTCCGGTTGCAACTGGAGCAAAATGTTTCAATTTGTATAATACCTACGCTTTTACTAATATGATTTCGGATTATTAAATGAAGGTTTTTCAAATGCAACTAAATCTCATGTTAGATAAATAGTCAGGCCCTTTGTGGCAGTGTGGTGTGCGCGAGCGCAGCGGAGCGCGCTCGCTTCCGGGCGGCGCGGCATCTGCGCTGCTTTCACTTTCTCCTCGCCCGCCGCATCTCGCGCCTGCTCCACGCTTCCTACATATTCTATTGCTACGTCTATTCCGGATTGTTACATAAAATATTCCTCGAACGTTTGGAAATTAACACCACTGTTTGTCGGCGTTACATGTATGTATATGCTACACATAATTATTACAAATTAGTTTTCTGTACGGCTAGATACATGTGCCACGGTGACGCTCACGTCGTCGTGACGCAACCGGCTAATCTAGTCGGCGTCGGGAAGTGCAGTGTCGCGTCCCCGCCCCGCGCCTCGCGGCCACTCCGCGCGGTCGTTGACATTTCACCCAGTTTCTATTCTTGCGTCTAAAAGTCCGCGGTGCTCTCTTCCTTCCCGCGCATAGACGAGAAGTTTGTCGCTAACGCTGACCGTGTGGCATTCCCGCAGGCGAGTCGGCCGCCGACACCAGCACGTCGTCGCCGGACCCGGGCCCGCCCTCGCCGCGCATGGCCGACGCCGGCTGCAGCACGCCGCCGCACCCGCCGCCCATGTTCGACGACGGCAGCTCTCCCACACCCACCCCGGCCTGCCACCCCACCGTCATCCGCTCGGCGCCGCCATACTCCGTCATCAAGTTTGAGGGAGCCGCCGGCTCCAACAAGTCTGACAATTCGCATGCCATTAAACACGTGGTCACGTCGCCCACGCAACACTCCTCTGTGAAGCTGGAGGGTCCGCCGGCGGAGCCGCCGCTCCCGTACAGGCCGCGAGCGCCCGCGCCGCCGCCGCCCGGCGTGCACTCGCCGCTCGCGCCGGGGCCCTGGCCGCCGGCCGCCTGCATCAACGGTGTCAAGCCGGAACTTATCGGCGGACACTTCCCGCCACAACCGCAGGAGCCCAAGACTGGTGCGCGAGGGCCCGGACAATGGAGAGGGGCGCCCGCCGTCATCATGGGTGAATCCGGGGGCGTACGAACAATGTTCTGGACGCTCCCGGCGCCCACTCCCGGGGGTGAGGCGTCTGCGACACCGAGCGGGTCGCACACGCCGACGCCACCGACTCCCGACCCCACTACGTGCAGCGAAGAATCTGCGGCTAGACTGCTTTTGAACCTAGGTGGCGAGCTGAGGCGGCAGCGCGGCCCGCCATTGAACATGGAACTATTATGGGCGGGAGACGTATCACAGCTGCCGGCTCACCAACAACTACACGCTCTGAACCTGAGTGCGGCGGCGGGCAACACGGCGGGAGCCTCGGGCGGGCCGGTCCCGAGCCCACACTCCATGCCACGCCCGGAGCTGCGCGCCTACGCACCAGAAGCCGAACGTGAAGAAGATGAACAGCCTATGATCTGCATGATATGCGAAGACAAAGCGACTGGTTTACATTATGGAATTATCACCTGTGAAGGATGCAAAGGTTTCTTCAAAAGAACTGTACAGAATAGACGTGTGTACACATGCGTCGCAGATGGAGGCTGTGAAATCACAAAAGCGCAAAGAAATCGATGTCAATATTGTCGTTTCAAGAAATGTATTGAACAAGGCATGGTTTTACAAGGTAATATTAAACACTTAAATTGTAGTATATTTATTGACATAGCAGCAGAACTAATTAAATCTCTTTTTCAGCTGTAAGAGAAGATCGCATGCCTGGCGGGAGAAATAGCGGCGCAGTGTACAATTTGTACAAAGTAAAATATAAGAAGCACAAAAAGGCTAATAAAGCAGCGACAACAACAAGCCGGGCGTCGCCACCAGAAAAGCCTAAAGAACCAATGCCACCTCTCCCGCCTCATCTGGTCAACGGCACCATTCTTAAGACTGCTCTCACCAATCCTAGCGAGGTAAATATAATTTCCTTCAAACTGTCCTTTACCTATATTAGGCATTTGACTACGTAATTCTTCCAGTAAATAGCTCCCTATGTAAATATCTTAAATTTGTCATGAAATTTATTGATATACCACTTGTAGACTCGTTAATTAGCTGAGAACACTTCCTTTTATATATTATATAGATGTGTTGCGTTCAGGTTGTCCACCTAAGGGCTCGATTAGAGAGCGCAGTGTCGTCGTCTCGTGACCGCGCGGTGCCGCTGGAGCGCGCGCTGCACATGATCCGCGCGCTCATCGACTGCGACGCCATGGAGGACATCGCCACCGTGCGCCACCTGCCCGACCTCCTACACGACACCTCCGAAATAGGCGACAAGCTATGCAAGATCGGGGACTCCATCGTACACAAGATGGTCGCGTGGACGAAGAAACTGCCCTTCATAATGGAGATTCCGATGGAAATACACTCCAAGCTCCTGATGGAGAAGTGGCACGAGATCTCGGTGCTGACGACGGCGGCGTTCCAGGCGATGCACGGGAAGCACGCGCACGCGCCGCCGTCCTCGGACCACGAGCACGACTTCATACAGGAGGTGAGTCACATTCGCAGCTCTGTAGGGACCGATAGCGCCTAGTTTAGCGAATGCATCTGAGCCGGGTTCAGTCGGCCCAGGCACCGGGTCACTTTCGCTCCAGAGACTTCCGCCGCTTGCTTCGAGTGCAGTTACGTGATCTGCATCGGCGCTTACGCAACCGCGATAGAAAGTCGCTGCCTTTGGCAGAGAACTAGCTGCACTCGACCGAGCTCGGTGCATAGTGCGCTCTATTACACCCGTAGACTAATGCAACACGTCGGACGTTTCAATAGCCTTCGGCTCGACCGAACGCATAGGAATTGTATGCAATTATTTGATTCGAAAGGTGAATAACATTACTGCTAGATAAATAGGTGTTCTGTAAACATATACTAGTACACGACTAGGTAATCTAGGTATACTTATACATAAAATATATTGCATTAATGCACCTTCATTCGTAAGTAACCCGCATTGATATGTTACCTAAATGTTAACATAGTTAAAACGTTAGGATAGATATATAATAAGTAATAGATATTTACCAAAGTTTGCGTGATCTAATCTGACTTATAACGAGTGATTGCGTGCGTTATATAATAGTTATTTGTTATACAAGGAGGCAAAGTTGTATTTTAACGCCGAGTGTGGAATTGAAAAACGAGCAAGTGAACGGATTCTATAGTTGAACCACGAGCGAAGCGAGTGGTTTGAGAATAGAATCCTGAACTTGCGAGTTTTTTAACACACGAGAAGTAAAATACATTTGCACCCGAGTGTAACACAAAACTTTTCCCCTCACTATAGCGAGGAAACTACAACGCAAAAATGCGTTTATCACTGCTTCCAGTAGTTCCACAGGTGGTAAATCATCTTTATTACTAGATTCACCTACTTTTATCAATTTAAAAGCAGTTAATTTGACTTTATTCAAGGTCAAATTACTTTACCCACTAGTGGATAAAATGCGTTTTTACCCGCTGGTATTAAAGGACAAAACACGTGTTTCAGAGCTAGTGAGGGGAAAAAGCATTAACGTTGCTAACGTCAGTTACATATTTTCATTGTCTAGAGCATATACCTATGTAACATTAGGAACTAATTGAATAAAAAAAATTTGAGGATTTTTAGCGCATAAACCAATAAGATACGAATAAGTAGAATGCGGTCGGCCTAAAGGTACTTCTTACTTCATATAAACGACGACAGGAAAATTACATATAAATTATTATCAAATAACTTGTCACTTATTATTTATTCTTATTCAATCTTACTGTGCTCATTTATTTAAGTGTTTTATCCGGTCCCATTAGGATATAATACTCTATAGTGATTTTAAAACTTACGGAACCCTACAAATAACATTCATTTCACTCATTTGAATAATTACAGAATCATTGATATATTAAATACATATAAATAAGTACCTTGCGTGTGTTATGTATATATACAAAAATACGTGATTGAAGCAATTCTGTTACTAAATAATGTTATTTACTATCAAACAAATTTGTCACTAGAAAATTCTGTACAAGACTATAAACATTCGCGGCTACATTTATTTAAATTATTTAGCTTTTTTGTAGTGACGGAAATTGCTTGATACACTTTATGATAGACTTGTAAAGAAAAAATGTTGACAATTTGGTGTTGTCCCAGGTGAACGCAAACCTGCGGACGCTGCAGAACTGCCTGACGTCGCTGATGGGGCGGCCCATCACCCTGGAGCAGCTGCGGCTCGACGTGGGGCTCGTCGTCGAGAAGATGACCCAGATCACCTGCGTCTTCCGCCGCATTCAGCTCCGGATGGAGGAGTACGTCTGCCTCAAAGTCTACATATTGCTGAACCAAGGTACGCTTGAACACACCATCTATCATGCTATGTCAATAGTTGCTAAGTATATGCGCAGCGAATCTTGTGTGAATCGTACCCGAATTGTTCCATTATCACTGACGGAAGTAGTTCATTTCGATAGTGACGTCAAAACCATCTCTCTGATTTGGAATTGTGTTAATTGTTAACGGATAACCTTTCACCGGCCCGCGGGCTGATGCTCGTTATTTAGGTTAAATAAATATTGGCCTTTTAAAGAACACTTCGCTGATTGTGAATCAATTTGGGCATAAATACGTACGTATAAATTTCACATGTGATTATTTATTCATTTATGTGTGGTGTTTACTATTAAGAGATCTGCTGCCGAGCGAAACCTTTACGTAATCTATATGTTTGTATGTTATATTTACACTTTTATAAAATTTCCTGTAAATAATGTTATTTCAGCGCATAAAAGAAATTAATTTCGACGACATGTTGTCTTCTACAGCCATTTCGTTTTGCACGGGGACGATAAACAAGTTAAACCGTCAAACGTCAAAACTTAATGAAAAAGTCATATTTGCATAATTGTTGCATGAGGAAGGAGTAATTGATTTTAAATTCTGAATCCTTTAACAATAATTAATATTTGCATTCTCCTTCAATTTTTAAAACGGAAAAATTTGAAGAAAAAAAAAGTTAGTTGAAAACGCGTACTTAGACATATCAAAGTACAGGAAACACAAAAAAGTCACAACGAGACGCCGTATTGCGACACGGTCAGTCGTCACAGTTATTATGATTTATAGTCCATGTAACCTACATGCGAGAGTTGTCGCTTGTGAAATCGATTAGGAACTTTAGGACGTCTTATTTAGTGTCGCCGTCGCCAATACCACTTTACAATCGTACGTTAACCCTTGGAACATAGAACCGCGTCACGATTCTAGATACTTTCGTGTCGCAACTCTTTTACCCACCTAAAGTAGACCTTACAAAACATCTCCACGCAAACTCGCTATCGCTAAGTAGGTATAGTTTATACACTTGACAGCGGTTGCAGCTTATAGTTACCTGCCCGCTATTATAGCCTCTAAAGCGTCTAACTAAAGCGTACGTTCGCACAAATGAGCTAGAATAGGGAAACTAGGCATGACATCCTGCGTTATCGCGGTGCAACTAGGTCGGCCCTCACATGCCATGTTTGAAAATAATTTTCACCGCGCCGACACACTATTACGCACTTATCAAAGTACTAGCGATTAGAAATGGCGTCGCGTATCAGCTAATGGCATCAACACCTAAGGAACGCGTGGTAGTAGTTCATACTACATAGTATATGCAGTGGTAAAGTTATAGACTAACACCCTTATTCATAAACGTTTACTAAAGTTATCAAGCCGATAAAGTTCGTTCGTCCCTTTCTGACGAATTGGTGTGATAGAAAGGGACAAACTAACTTTATCGGCTTGATAACTTATAGTGAACGTTTATGAATAAGGGAGTTAAACTACCGATCAGCAGAAGTTAGCATACTTAAATATTAATATGCTCCCTGCCTACTTTACTTGAGTACATAACTGAGATTGCTGGAATTGATTAGTCATACGCCGTAACTGAGTCTGAAACTCAAAATGTCGTTAGTACCATTTACAACTAACTACTCCGAACATTAGGGTGTTATTTCCGTAACAGTGTAGGTATATTTATTAAAAGGAAGTATCTGCGCTTCCATATAAAACACATAAAGCATTTTATAGCCAGGGTACGTACTAGTTGTGGGTATAGTGAAATGGAAAGTGCTTGCACAACAGTTCCGCGTCTGTGTGCGGTGTCTGCACGGCGCGCGCGCATGTGTGAGCGTAGAGCCGCCGGTATGCTATTGAACATGAAACTGGACTCCTGCTACGCTAAATTGACACTAGTGACTGACTATTTACAGTTTGAGACTACTGCCGGAGAGGCAAAGTTCAAATCGACTTTTGAAGTTCAGTCCTGAGAAATATACTTTGTAATTAGGGCATTTTCGCGAGAAGAATCACAATTTTTTTAAGGTAGGCAAATTTTAAGTTTTTCCTACTCAAGATCACGAGCCCTTACGATCTCGGATAAAAAACGAGAGACCAAAAAATTGGTCCCAAAATTTTCTATTGTTTTGCCTACTTTCCACTTTGTAACCGCTGTAACAAAGTGTTTGAAAAATAGTATCGAAGTGGCAAAAAAAAATTTGGGACGCTTTTTTCCGCCTAGTAGGATAGAAAGGGCTTGTGATTCTGAGTAGGAAAAACATTAAATTTACCTATTTGGAAAAAAAAAGTTTTTGGATCTTTTTAACGCTAACTACACATTTGAAACGTCACTACTACCGAAGACGCAAAGTCTCAAATTACTTTTTAAGTTCCCCTACCCTGACTACCCTCAGAAATATAGATACCTCGATATAGCTAAAAGTACAAACACCGAAATCGCAAAAGCGTGATTTTCGAGCGATAATTCGTAGCCCTAGTCAATACTCGCAAAATTATGACGAATATGAAATGTTTACAATCGCAACTCATTGAGGAAATCCTGTGAACAACATATATCGTAAGGTCGCGTTCTCGTGTTCTAAAAGATGTATATTCCGTTATAACTAAATGCACTTCAGACTTTAGGACGGAATGTGAAGTTTATCGTTTACAAAATAGTCGTCTATATTTATAACATACCATGGAAAATTTACCTGATTGTTTTGCTTATATTATCAATTTATCACGAATAAATATTATGTAGGAGTAGATATTAAGGTATTATGCTTTTAGTATCTTCGTAAAATTACAATAAAATAATATTTGTATAACTTCAAATTTCAAGACAATTTGACACCATCTATTTTACTTTCATTGGGACAGTCTACGTAACAATTAATAAGATTTGAAATATAGCGCCACATTTTAAGGCGTCAAGTATATATGTATACCTATCGAGTATCAAGATAATCTTGTTTTTTTACTAGTAACACTACTATATGTAATATATATACTTTCATTGGCAACATGTAGGACATATATAAGTTGATTGTTGTATGATCTAAGTTAAATCATCACGCATTCGAGTATGACAATTAGTTAAGAATAATCACCGCACAACTTTCGCCGGTCATTTCACTGGAACAACATGGTCGTATCTAAGTCTAATGGCGTTACCAGATACACCGTTGTCGTTCTGGCTGTGGTTACGTCAGATAGGACAGTTCTGAGCGGAAAGCGAGACTTGAGGATACTTTCTCTTTGCTCGCAGACACCCGCACTATGCAGCGGTACTTTACGTAACACCGATTAGCCGTATAGTGTGTACGCTCGCTTATTGCGCCCTTTTTTATATATTAATAAAATCGAGAACGAATTTATTTTAACTCAAACGATTTTTTTTATGTAGAGGCTAAATTTGTCTACATCAATCACGTATTTATAATAAACTAGCGTTTGCCCACGGCTTCGCTCGCGTTAGAAAGAGACAAAAAGTAGCCTATGTCACTCTCCATCCCTTCCACTATGTCCACTTAAAAAATTACGAGAATTCGTCGCTCTGTTTTGCCGTGAAGGACGGACAAACAAACAGACATAGACACTTTCCCATTTATAATATTAGTATGGATTAGTATGGATAAAAGATGTACGAAAAGGGTTTCCTTCGTATTTTTCCGGACACGTTCGTATCTGTCATGCTAGTTCAAACAGTGTCAGTACACCCTGGGTGCGTAGCCAAATGGCACAAACGCTCACGAAACGCTCACGAAACGAAACGCTAGTAGATATCTATCCCTATCGCTCTTGCGTATTGGCGCGACAGAGCCGGACTACGTTTCGTTTTCGTTTGGCGTTGGAGAAATGCCATTCGGCTACGGGGCCTGTACTGAGACTGACTGAAACAGCATACGTTCGTACGTTTCCGTAACAATACGAACGAAACTCTTTTCGCACTACATCTGAGTTATATGTGTCACCTAAACTAATCACATCGTATTGTACACTACGAAAAATAAAAATACATTAGTAGCAATAAAAACGTCCTACGCTACCTACTTATTCGTATAGAACCGGTCCAATTTGTAGGTATAAGCTTGATCTAGAAACTTACAATGCAATGACTCCTTACTAATTACACAAGAGCTGTGCAAAAATCCTATATAATTGGCCTTAAGCACGTAATTATAAGTTTAATTCTATGTAAAAGTACAAAGGCATAAACATTAGTTATAGTCAGAGCCGCCAACCAGCGATAAAGGTCACAGACAGATAAATTTAGGTAGTGCACCGAAACCCCGTCGTCGTTAGTTTATAAATAGATACAGTTTATAAGATTCAGTTAAATCCAAGTATGTAATCCGATACAAACAAGATAGAACGAAATAAAATTTACGTAAACAGTAAATAAATGACCGCGCGTCTATTTTTCCTTCCTCATTCTCTAAACACAAAACATCGGTTTGGTTGAATGTAAAATGCGCACATGAAACAGCCGCGCGGCCTACCCGTGGAAAAGCGCTCGCGTGCAAGCGAAATGGCTATAGAGTGAGGACGCAGCGCGCTTGAGCGGAGGTCAACGGCTAGCCGCGGTCGTTGCCCCGCTATCGGAGTGACCTACTGAGCGCGTGACGTCACCGCCGCACCGCGCGCTCGCTCGATACAAATGGCATTGGAACGCTGTAGCCTCACACCGCCATCTATGGGCGAGTAGACGAACTAAGCGTTTGTTACTTTAGCGCTACTGGTGTTGTAATTCGGAACTAGTCAGTTTTCTAAACATGGCGATCGTCGCTTTTGTGAGGATTAATGAAAGTCTAGTTTCAGAATTCGGCAGTGTATGCTTTACACATGTTTTCTTTTGTCTTAGAAGTGGAACTGGAAGGCATTCAGGAGCGATACGTGCAGGTTTTACGCAGCTATCTGGAGCACGCAGCTCCCCACCATCCCGGCAGACTGCAGGAACTATTTGCCAGGATACCTGAGGTGAGATATTATTTTCTGAATACCTACTATTTTAAGTGAAAAGACTACATACCGTACACCTACATATGTACTTATAAGTCTTATAACCGATCTCTTAGCTTAACAAAATTTAGTGCATCATTAATATTTTTTGTGCCTAAGCCTGTTTCGCTTACGCAAGGATAACTGTGTACCTATCTAGTTTCCGCCTTCAACAGAACTTCTTAGGTGTAACTTCTGTTTCACCGCGCATCTACCCGTTACCTTTATCTTAAAGAGCGCACCGATTACCTAAATTCCGCCCAGTATTTTTAAAATCATCATCATTTCAACTGAAACCACCCAGCTTGTCGAGGTTATAATATTTATGCACCGGCATCAAAATAATAGCTTTATTAGAGTCTTATTAATCAGTTTTTATTGAAAACCGATTTTCGGTAAGTTTTGCCATATTTCAGTAAACTGCCCAAGTGCCCATAGCTCCGTAACTAGAACCGACAAAGTGGGACGTTTTACTAAACTCACTCACATATATTAAGTAAGTATTATTTTGTCGTGTTCCCAGATCCAAGCAGCGGCGAACCTCCTACTGGAAAGCAAGATGTTCTATGTGCCGTTCGTGCTAAACTCGGCAGAGATCAGATAGTACGTGTAGTCGCGCCGCGCGTCTTATGTCACCACCTGTGTTCACTGCCCCGGCACAAGAGCTCGTACAATGTTCCTAGTCGCCCGCCAAGGGCCGGCCGCCGGCCGCCGGCCGCCGGCCGCCCGACGGCCCGCGCGCCCTCGCGGCGCGATAGCGAACTCTCGCGAGCACGGCTGCACATACCAGCACTCGCCTCGCGCCCACGAGTCCATGTGTGTAACGATGTTTATTTTAGAGGAATTAAAACGTCCCAATTGACAGACTGATTTTTATTAATAGTTGTTATGTGATAAGCGCCAGGGACTCGAATGCGTGTTTTATACCTACGTGGTAGTGTATACTAATTAGTGTAAAATAGTTTAATGTTAGTTCATATTTAAAACTGACAGAAGGATCGCATAATATATTATTTCTGTAAATATAGAGTACTTTATAGCATAAGTAGATTGTTTAAGATGTTGTTTTAGATAGATTTGTTTCTTGTACATGGAATATTGCTGTTTTAGTTTGCATTTTATAACGTGTAGGGGTACCTAACCAGTGTAATGTAATAATGAGAATTTTACCTGTCTAAGACTTGTTGGTAAGTAATGTTATGTAAATAGACTGTAAGTACGTACTCTCAGTGTTTACCAAGACTGCTTGTATACAACTGTACTGTTTATACACTAACAAACATAATGTTCTATAGTCACAACTTATGCATTTTTATTGCCAATACTTCGCATAGACACGTTTCGTGCATTATAATTTTATCTAATGTTTTCTCTCGTCCCTATTCTGACTTAACCAAGTAATGTAAGGATCCGGTGTACATTGTAGACGATGTTTTATTATACTTGCTTATTGCATTTCTCTTACGAAGTTATCTTCACGTGTACCTATTGTACAGGTGCTTTACACTTTCGTTTGTTACTGTATTTAGACAATCCGAACTCAACTCCTCAGTCACTAATTGCGATAAATAAGTGTGTAGGTAATATACATCAGCATCACATATCTCACTCGAGACATCCATCCCACCCTATGTTCGAATTTACTATGCACTTATACGTACATGTCGATCTACCTACTAAGTTGGTAGATGTAGTTTCTTTCAGTCAGGATAAATATAATTAGAAAAATCATTCCTTCATAGTCATTTATTAGAAACGTATTAAACTCACAACGCAATGGTTCATTCCCCGAGAAACATTCATCGTCGCCATCTTCCGTTCGACTTCCTTTCTGACAACATTATCTCATAGAACTTCCATCATATTTATCCCGTACTCATACATTATGTATAAAATAAATAGGTAAATGAAACTTAATTGTATAACGTTAATAATACTACTTTAAATAAATAGAAACAAAGAGACTTTCTCATTTTAACACTGTCGGTATATCACTGCCTTTCGTTTTTAAAACTTATTTGCCGTTATTGCTATACATAAGTCTCCGGTTTCTCGTTAATGTTTTAGTGTAATGGACGTTCCAGCAACGGTGAACAGTTACCAATAGCTTTAGGAAGGCGACGTACGCCGATTATCTTAAGTAATTACAACCAAAAAGTTCGTTATAGGGACTTACATAGGTTCTAGTTTAAAACGGTTAAGCGTTGTACCACACATGTCTCGATGTCGTGGCGAGCGTGTAGCGGCCATGTTACAAGATCGACAACGCTCTTAATTCTGTACAAGAACGTATTATTTGGCAGAATACCGCCGCTCTTTAAAGGTATCATGTACCGTTCTTTGTTCTACACATACTTAATAGCCACGACATCTTTCTTCCACGTAGCTTACGATCTCGTCCCGGTAATGAAGACGTTAACTCATATCCAATAAACACTTACAATTTGGATTAAAATTTTCTTCTAAGCTACTTTTGGGCCCTAACTTAAGAGTGAACCCATTTCTAGCACTCCAACATTTAGGATGAACACATCGCATTCGATTCTGTCAACACTTCAGTCGAAAGTTTTATGTTCACGTAAAATACAGATTGGTAGAGGTAGCTTAGCAGAAATGTGTGTTTCGGCTTAGACTTCAGGTGGCAAAGGTAGAAGTCTATAGACAACTCTAGAAGAGCAGCCATGTTGACTAAATCGAGCGACACACGACCGTTCCTCGTCATGTTACCATTAGATAAGTGTTAGGTATTAACGTGTTTTATATGTGTAATTTAAATTAATGAATACAACCAGTTACAATACTGCCATTAAATGCCTAAATATAAATACCTAGTTTCAAAATAATTTTGTTATAGGTAACTAATGTGTATATGATTTAACTTAGTAAAACGGCGTTCGTGAAATTATAAGTTAAATGTGATAATTAAACAGTGATAGAGTAAATATTCGGGGTAAAGAGCGCCCCGTGCCGTGCTCGAGCGGAAAGCCATGGGGCACGCTAAGGCAACTACTGGGCACCAGCGTCTACTGCCAACTCCCGACTTTATATAAATTAGTCTGATTGTGTTTGACTCTTGCAATTATATGAATTACAATAACGTACACGCGAGTACGTACCTTTATCGATTTTCGGAAGTTCACATGTATTTAGCCCTGTGTAGGAGCGTCTGACGTAACTAAAAGAGTCTGAACTATAGGAGCTCGGTACCCGCGCGTGTAGCTTGCTTTAGAGGCCCCCATTGAAGTCCCGCCGTGGCGTATCCTCTCCTGTAGGAACTTCATGTCAAATATTCTCCTTAATTGGGTAACTATATTTATTTATCTTAATTGTAAATTAGTTTTATAAAACACCATCTTAACGACGGTGTAACTCTAAAGTCTGAGGTAAAGATGCCTTTATAGATTACATGTTACGAGGAAATCATAAAAAAAACTAATCACGAATCGTGCGTCATTCTACTAACGTGTAAATGATTATGTGTATGTAGATAATATGACACTTATTTTGTTAGTATCGTAGCGTATACTGTTATTAAGGTGAAACTAACGGCATTGTATCAAATGGAGATTAGGACGGTAAGGATGTTATTGGCGTTGTACAAAGGATAGTATTGATAGAAATTAACGATAAAATTGGCGCATTACTGGCGAGTACCTAATTAGAATAGTACACGAAGAGCCCACTGAGGCTAACATTTCTTGTGTAAATAAATACTATTTTGACATAAGATGGCCACTTGCTTTTCGATGCTGTCCTGATTATTTGCTGGACTCTGTAATAAGACTTAATCGCCTATTTCTTCTTTCAAACTCGTGTTCTTCTGTTCAAAGCAATCCAGGATATTAGATGCAACAAAAAATCGAAAATAACTGAACGTAGAATTTGCTCCTGGTTGGTGATTTGATTGCGTTTGAGTAATTTGCATCCGTACCAGTCGGCTCTCGAACCAAGTTCACTCCTCCGCAGGCCGCTCTGTGGGATGGAATCGATTTTGGAGGCTGCTGGAGATACGGTCGTAGCGCCGCGCAGTCCGGCGCCGCCCGCGGCTCACGCCGGCCGCCGCCGGCCGCCCGCCGCTCACAATCAATTATTAATCATTAATCTATTGGTACATGAATGTATTGTAAACTACTCTAAGGCTGAGATGTTTAGTGCGGAGTGCGCGACGCGGCCGCGCGCCGTCCCTGCGCGGGCGCCGACGGGCGGACCTAGTTAATATTTCGAAAATATTTTGACTGATATAATAATTTAAACGTAATAATGTTAATATATTTATAAGAATGTAACAAAAAACTTAATGCATTTCACACTTTCTTTACAGTCCATAAGAAAAATTACATGTAAGATATTGTGACGAAATATTTTCACATTGATAGTGTAAGGTTTGTTGTGTAAAATAGCGTTTCGTGTATTTCGGGTAAAAGAAGGGTTGAAATTGTGTACATTAGACATTGTATTAAAATAATAGTACTGAAAATGGTGTGTAAATCAGTAACAGAATATATATATTTGGAAACGTTGAAGAGTGATTGTTGTAAATATACAATATACATATATAGAACCACATGTCACAGATGAATATTTGAAATAAGTACATACACATTCATAGATATCTGTTCTAAATGTTTTATTCAGATAACAATAGGTAATCGTGTTCTGTTATGGTTAAGTGTCTAAATAAAAACTATAAACAAACACGTTTCGCTTGTCTGGTTCATTCGACGATTTTGTATCTATCTGTTTCCTCACTTTTTTGAATCGAAGTATTTTAGAGATATAATATGGTATACAAGTATGTTTATCTGTACACGTGTCACAGTCGGCCCTCGGGGCCGCTCGGTCCCGCGGGGCGGGCGTCCCGACTCCCGGGCTCCGACGCCGCCTGTCCGAGGAGCTATTTGCTATGTTCTTTATAAAATTTGATAGTTGATTGTGAACGAGTGTGCTGTTGTACTGTACTCTCGTATTTATTTGGGCTCGCTCAATTTCAAGACTTATCGCTTTCAGACCTAGCATATTATACATTGTTCGCTTTAATTTAAGTATTATCAATACGATAGGGTTCTGTACTTGTAGTATGTCACTTAGTTGCTGATCGCTGAACCGTACTCGTTGGTTTCGGCCGCGCCGGGCTGGCTACGGACTTAATACACTCAGACCTACGTTTTCAAGACAAATCTTATTCAGACTAACTTTAAATACATAACTTCACATCTACACAAGGTCAAAAAAATCAACTCAATACATTATAATTTCAGGCTATACAATGCGACATAGTTACAGTTGTATACCAAATCTAAAAAAGTATAAATAAAGGTACCTACGTGTAGTAAGTACTAACTTGACAGATGGTGCTGCATTTAATCATAGGTATATCAGTGCAAGAGTTTAATTTCTAAAATAATAAATCCATTTTATTGCTGACTTAAAGACAGTGAATCAATGGTAGCACTTTAGTTTTGGTATGCCCACTGTTAGCTACGTGACATACGTTAGTCGCAACCGTGCCGTGTCCGTGCCGTGTCCGTGCCGCGCCCGGCCCGGCCCCGTGTGTAGTGCACTCAGGAAGTCATGTACTGCTCTATATTGTCTCGTTGAGTGGTGCGCCGGCTGTTAGTCAAAAGATTGTAATGGTTTGCCAAGAGAAGTTACCTACAAGTTGTGTTTAGTTAGCGATGCATAACGTGTTTGTACTTTAATTTGTTTTTTAGTTTTACTCTTGGAAATCAATGGTTAATAAATTAAGAAAATAAAATGTATGTGAATTATTTGTTTGACTATTTATTTTTCCCCTCACTAGCTCGGAAACACGTATTTTGTCCTTTAATACCAGCGGGTAAAAACGCATTTTATCCACTAGTGGGTAAAGTAATTTGACCTTGAATAAAGTCAAATTAACTGCTTTAAAATTGATAAAAGTAGGTGAATCTAGTAATAAAGATGATTTACCACCTGCGGAACTATTGGGAGCAGTGATAAACGCATTTTTTGCGTTGTACTTTCCTCGCTATAGTGAGAGGAAAAGTTTTGTGTTACACTCGGGTGCAAATGTATTTTACTTTTAGTGTGTTAAAAAACTCGCAAGTTCAGGATTCTATTCTCGAACCACTCGCTTCGCTCGTGGTTCAACTATAGAATCCTTTCACTTGCACGTTTTTCAATTCCACACTCTGCGTTAAAATACAACTTTGCCCCCTTGTATAACAAATAACTATTACCTTAATCCGTTTTCCTATTAATGCACTATAGGATACATTGAGTAGATCTCTATTGCTACCTACCTACTGTTATTTAGTTACTCATTGAGTTTAGCGTGCACGACAACATGAACTATTAGTACGTTTTCACATTCATCCGATCCGATATCGGATGTCTGAAGGATTTTAAAGGGAAAAATCAAAGATGGCGTCCTTAATGTATAGGATAGCGGTCCTACATCCGATATCGGATCGGATAATGTGAAAACGCACTTACGCAGCAATAGATTTTATCGTGCAAATAGCGTAAGTGTAGTGCCGTAAGAAGTTACAACGATGTCAATATTAGGATGGCTTTTCAGGTTAGCAGTTCAGTAGGCAGCAACTGAAGTGGCCCTACATCTAAACACTAAGTAGGTACACTTTGTTCGTTTTAGATGTCCTAAAGGTGAAGAATGGGCGGCATGAGTTAAACAGAACAAAAAGCGAATGAAAATTCATTGAGAACTAAGAAAATTTACATTATCATTTTAATGTAGGTACCTACAAAACCGGACGGTTTTAGGCAAGTTTTAGGTAACCACAAAACTCGAAAGTCATCAAATTTTAATGCCTAGCCCACTGCCGCCTAGCCTAGGCCCTAGACTAAGTGCGTTTTCACATTATCCGTTCCGATATCGGATGTAGAACCGATATCCATATATTTGAGCCGCCATCTTTGATTTTTGCCTTTGAAATCCATCCTACATCCGATATCGGATCGGATAGTGTGAAAACGCAATAAGGCTTGATTTCGACGTTTACAAGGGAGTTTGATGGACAAAGGCTGAACTGGACTTATAGAGCCTTAATATATGTGCAGGCAAACGTTAGGTACGTATGTGTTTTCAGTGATATTTTGTTTTGATTTAAGTCCTACTGAGTATATTTTCTAACAATAAATACCCGTTACTGTCCTTGTTTATGTTTCCGTCCAGCGCTAGTTTGCGGCTATTTAAATTATTATTTAAGCCTTCGTAGTCATACTTGTTATGGAGAATTTTTGGCCAAAAGCTGCACTTTTAGATGGAAGCAAGCCGCTTTGCATGGTGATAGTAGACATCAAAGTAAACGATTTTTTCCGAGGATATCCTAAAAAAAACTGCTTCTGACGAAAGAGTAAACTGACGGATGTGCTCTAAATCGAAATTTCATCTCAAGCCAACTTTGGCATCTTGTATCTTAAAAACTACTGATCCGATTTCGATTCGGTTTTTAGTTTATAATCATGAATTTATTTGTCTTTAATTTAAAAGACTTACATCTCGACATTGTATATTATTTCTACCGTTGTTTGCAGTTATTCAGTGTGATACGAAAATATAAGTTTAAAAAAAAAATCTTACAATTTTTTTCTAATATTTTTCAAATATTTTTTTTTAAGTTACATAAAGCAATACCTTTCAATTGAAAAATGTTTTGTCAAAATCGGACGACGTACAAAAAAAATCGTCCTAAGTGATTAAATTATGATATCCTCGGAGATTTTTATTTTATTTTGATGTGTACTGTCACTATGTACTTTTCTGTGAAAGAAAAATATATTATTTCTGACTTTCTGGCAAAGGAATTTCAAAGTGGCCATACAAATTTTCCCAACTTTGGCAACTTGTATCTTAAAAAATGCTAATCCGATTTTGAAGCGATCTTTAGTTCAACTATGAATTTATCTGTCTTTTAATTAAAAGAACTCATATATCGAAATTGTACATTGTGCCTGTCATTCTTTGAAATTATTCAGTGCGAGACGTGAATTTACTTTTTTAATATTTTTCTTACTTTTTTTTATAATATATTTTTTCCATTTTTTTTTAATTACATAAAGCAATATCTTTCATTTGAGATACGTTTTGTCAAAATCGGATGATACAATAAAAAGATATAATTTTTATCATTTTCATAAAACACCTCGCTACGCTCGGCTTCCTAAGGGATGAAATTTCGGTATCCTCGGAAAAAATCGTTTACCTACTTTGATGTCTACTATCACCATGCAAAGCGGCTTGCTTCCATCTAAAAGTGCAGGTTTTTTTTCATAACTAGTATGACTATCGATGCCAAATTGAAATCCTTATCTAAACAATATTTATTTGCCATTCCGTGTGTGGACGAAAAATTTAATGTGGATGCAAACTACTACAATGACCCCAAGTTTAATCAATAAAACATTAGGTATTATGCCCAAATAAACGCATATGATACGTTGCTAACCCACCACAAAGAATAGGTAGGTATTACATCAAATCAAGGATTATTTGTATAGGATTTACAATCTTCATACTAAGAATCGTACTCCAATATTTTAGCGCCATCTATGAAATACTATCATAACTACACTGATGATGCTTATATTTTTTTTTTAAATGTCTATTGACTTGATATTAAGATATTGAAATAAAGAAGCATTATAAAAAATAAAAACACGCACATAACATTTGGGGAAAATATGATTTTGCCACTTCAAGCCTGCGAAACAGCGCCATCTAGTTTTAAGCCTAAAAGGCCCATACATTTCAGGGGTACGCTTTTTTGGTATGGGCTTTGGCTGTCCGCGTATTGTAGCGTCCTTGCATCAAATAAAAATATTATGCAGGTACGTTGCTTTTTCTTTTATTTTAGGTGCCATCTATCGGCGAGTAGCAAAAGTGTAACAGTTCTAGTGTCGCCACTGTAAAAAAATATGAAATTGTTTTTTTTTCGGCCTAGTTTGAATAACCTTTTTTCAATAGGTAAAATCCATAACACACTACTGTATAGGTAATTCCACGGAGGTTGAAGTGAATGATAACACACACAGCTAAATGAAGATTAGTACTGATTGCAAAAAAATGAATGAATGAAATGAGTGAGTGAATGTAAAAAAAAACGATAAGTATATTTTTGAAAAACATTATTTTTTATTGATATAGGTACTTATCATTAATGGTATTAAAAGCAGTAAAAAATAATGAACAAATCCTTTTATAAACCACCGTCACTTGGCATATCTTCATCTGATTCGTTAGGATTGATTATAAGGTTTTGGTTTTCGGTTTATCTCTTGGAAAACGCAGTTGTCAATAGGTATGACTACGATGTATTAATGAGTGCCAGTTACTTCAATCATATTTGAAGAGGTTTGATAACGAAATACCTAATAAGCAGACGCAGAGCCTAAATAGAAGTCGCGTGGCACGAATAAATTTTTGCTAAGGACAAACGATATCATTTTATTAAATTAAATTATCCGGTGAACTTTATAGTTCATATGAAATTTCACTTCCAAATAAGTATTCAGCTATCGATATAAATTGAAATTGAAATTTATTACATATTATTTTTGATTTCTACGATTAATATTACAATCATAATCTGACAATTAATTAATCACATACGAGATATTTTATTTTCTGTTTTGTTTGAAAATTGTTCTATAGACAAAGTAGTTAATAGAAACTTTTTGGTCTTTCTTGCAATTCACTGTTGAATCTGCAGTCGGTACACGGTAAGAACACTAATTTCAAAATTTCGTTGTCATTACATGACAGTGTTGTAGTGTGCGTGGCCTCAACTGAGTTGAAACTACCTATAACGGACCGTGACCTTAGGCCAAAATCACTCTTATTCACTTCCCATTATAGCTCTCGTCTCGTCTTAACGCACGTGCGGCGGATTATCTTACTCACGATTTAATCAACACCTCATCTCACCGAGGTAGTGGCAAGACACTTTTATACAAATTAGGAATTTTACTTGATAAACTTGAATAATTTTAAATAAAAATCTTTAATCAGACCAAAGAGTTACTACGTAATCAGACAGCCATATCGTGTCAAACACATTTAAACATTTTATCCTGTTGCAACACCACATGACTCGACTACACCGGCCTTTCTGTCAAAATTTGCTGTCGCCACATGTTGTAACGCTAATTTCCTGTGAATAATCATTAAAATGGTAAGATTTCAAGATATCAAATGCAATCTGCATCCGCATCGAAAGATTCTTTGTAATGGGATATTTTTTTCAGAAACCCCTTATGCTGCAAGGGCACGAGCGTGCCATAACTCAGATCAAGTATAACCGCGAAGGTGATTTGCTGTTCTCGGCCGCGAAAGACTCCAAACCCAATGTTTGGTGGTCGCTAAATGGCGAGCGTCTTGGCACATTCAATGGGCACGGAGGCGTGGTGTGGTGCTTGGACGTGGACTGGCAAACAGTCAACCTAATCACAGGAGGTGGCGACAGTTCTTGCAGGTAAGCGTCTAGAAACTGACACGTTTCTGTTGAATCTCAGTTGCTGCGTACGCAATACTTTAATCATGGATAGATTACATCGGATTTCTTAAAAATGCGTGATAAATAATAACAAAAATTACAAAACTATGGTAACATTAAGGTTGTTTATCCATGACTGGAATAAAAGGGCCTGTACGTACTGTATGTACTATCAAAGAAGATTAATCTCAAATAATTTGATCTATGTAATATCCTAGTAGCTCTTTGCTAATAAAGAATGTACTTTTAAGCTTTATGCTTTAGCTGAATCTTTTCAACACAGACATTTAGCATAATATACTCAAAAACTTTGCAATGCGAACAATCAACAAAAATAAACATCTCATTTTAGTAACTAGACAACAAAAAGAAAGTCTCGCACTCCATTGTGATTCTAATGTTTATTTGACAATTTCAAATAGTATTTTATGCAACAGGCGTTTAACCCTTTAACCGCCAGAGTCTGATATATAAGACATCACATATCCAGCTCATTCCGCCATAGTCTGATAAATAAGACAAAGATCTGATTTGGTTTTTACAGCCCATTTATAACTCCCATAACTATGCCAACCTTACTCTGCGTGGTACAATACCTGTCGGTGGCGACATGAGCACGCTCGATCAAAAATTTCTGGCGGTTAAAAGGTTAAAGGAGGTCAAAAAAGATGAGTGGCGTGGGTAACAATTTGAGACGAAGCCGAAAATTGTTATTGAGACGCCACAAGTATTTTTTGACTCAGTTAAACACCGTTGCATACAATACTTTTTCTACGACCATGCACTTAGTTTTTAATAGTTTTCTTGAATAACTTTAGTGAAATTCACACTGTTTCCTGTATTTTGACTCAAAGGTTTGCACTGTCAGCTCGGCTGCCCAAAGCCTTCCCGCGCACGCCCGCAGTGTCGTTATAAGGCGTTGCCATGGTTACAGAGCCAAACAATACGTTTTCAGTTTTTTCGATACTGCGCGCATGCGCGGAAAGCCGGCGGACGCTGGCTTTGGGGAATAGACCTTTATGTAGGGTTTTAAAGATCTGTGCACGACCCTGTAAATGATGAATAACAGTTCGGGAGTAGAAAAAAGCATTTTAGAAACATACTGGTAAAGGATTTATTCAGTCAAGAAGAATTTTTATATTAACACATTGCTGTGGTACAATCAACCAATTGGTTACTGTAGAACTATGTCATAGTGACATTATAAATCAGATTGGAAGAAATCTCTTAATGCTTGTCATTTTGACATGGTTGTAGGGTAGCCTAGGGTTCCAATTGGTTGACTGTACCTGGTCGACCATATATGAAGTATGGTTAATAAGGGATCATCCACATATTACGTCACACCAAATTTCAGGTTTTTGGACCCCTCCCCCCCTCCTATGTCACGCTTTTTTGTATCCCTTTAACAGGGATTGTCACATTTAGTATGACCCCCCCCCCCTCCCCCTTACACTGTGACGTAATATATGGATGACGCCTAACAAGTTATACTAATATCTGCAGTAAAGGTGATAATGATATATAATTGGTACTTGTATATGAAATCACCCATTTGTAACTAATATTGCCATGCGAAATTTAAACCTTTGCAATCAAATTATTGCTATGCACACTTTCCCTGTTTTCTATTAAAACTTACAGGCCTGAATTAGTTCAATTATCTTCTCACAAATATATAGGTTCAGTTCAATCAGGTTTGTAATATGTTTATGAATTCACTGCGAGCATTGCATAACTTATATTCACCCTGGCATGACTTAAGAAAAGTTTATATGTAAATTCTAAATTGACTTTCTAATAATTTTTAATATTATTTAACCAGACTATGGGATTTGGAGACCGGCAAAAACATAGCTACGGTGAAGACAAACTCCTCTGTGAGGACATGCAACTTCAGCTTCAGCGCCAATGAGGCTGCGTACACCACCGACAAAGCCATGGGTCATCCTTGTGAGGTGGGTGTTCACTACTTAAACTTGGCTATTGCCAAATAGTTTAACTCTGCAAACTATGACCTTCAAACATATTGTAACTCTCTGATTTGAATGGATAAAACTGACATGGCCTATTGGCCTACTAGTGAAACATACTTGAAAACTTTAGACTATGTATGTACAATATTGCAACAAAACAAGGATGCTATTCACAACTACTTAAAAGGATCTACATTTTTCCTATTGAATAAATTAAATGCATTTTAGAAATGTGGTTTTGTTTTTATGGACTAAATCCTTGCTTTGAATATTTTGCATAATTTCCTGTTACAATAAGGAAATCTCAATGTCACTTATTTAATTTTAAATGTTGCCAGTCTCCTAAATACAATGCCTCAAGGGCCTATTTTAAACATTAGCTAGCTTTTAAGTTTAGTCTTAGTTTCTTATATAATTATGTAAATCCTTGCTTTGAATATCATGTAAATAAAGATATTTAGTATTTTAAATGTGACATCAGATCAGACATGTCAAATTGGTAGGAAAATAGCTCACCCCTGCCTGCCTCTGATTATCAATAATCAGAAACAAAAATATTCAAAGCCCTGTAGTGTAGTTTTTATTAAATTATTTTACCATTTCAGGTGTTCATTATTGACACAAGAACCGTGGATGACTCCATTTCGTCTGCATCTCCTATCCTGAAGTGGGAAATCACCGACTCAAAGGTGACGTCGATGGTGTGGGGCACCCTTGATGAGACCATCATCACAGGCCACGAAGCCGGAGACCTCATCCAGTGGGATCTCAGGGTGAGCATGATACCAGTTATCTTTGATGATACTACTTTACCTAATAAATAAAATACCTAAATGTAACTGGAAGCTATTATTATATTAAGCAAATAATTGAGTTAGGTAGAAGGTAAAATAGCACATCTTTTCCAAACCATGATGTTCACATTGTTTGACTAGCATGCATCCTATCCATCCATCTATGCATACTCATAGACATATCATTTGGTTACATAAAATAAATAATTTGTCATGTATGTATGTATATTAGACCTTATTTTGTGGGTGATTGCTTGCTCCATCAATTTCTAATTTGAATCTAATCTATTCCCACAGATTTTTTAATATCCTTGTCACATTTTGTATATTGTGTGCCACTGCGACATCAATACTGCCCAAAAAATATACATGACAAACCGCTCCTTCCAGACTGGCAAGAAAGTACATTCCATCAAGGAGCACACGCACCAAATCAACGACATGCAGCTGTCTCGGGACGGCACCATGTTCATCACCGCCTCCAAGGACCAGACCGCCAAGCTCTTCGACACCAGCTCGCTGGAGCTGCTCAAAGAGTACAAGACCGAGCGGCCGGTCAACTCTGCTGCCCTCAGCCCCATTCTGGACCATGTTGTGCTTGGTGGTGGGCAGGATGCTATGGAAGTGACCACCACTTCTACCAGACAGGTAAATTTAATCAGCTAGGTTTGAAAATGAAATATTTATTTTTCAAGTAGGCAAGGTTTTTTTTTAATGGTTGTTTCTTTATAATATCTGAAGCGGATTATGTTCATTCCCCTAAAAAAAACACATTAATTCACTGGTTCATACTTATAATGTTTTATATAACGTTGTACAAAAAAAGAGAATAACATTAGTAGTAGTAGTAGATTAACACTTTATTGCACAGAACAAATTACAAGTACAGTGAATAATTATAATGGTTATGTACATTAGTTTTTCTGCATGTCATATTTTCAAAAGTAGAAATAATAAACTAAAAGAAATAGGTTTTAATACCGAACAATATCTGAAGACAGTTAGGGTGAAAGTAACTCAAGTGGTTAAAATTGATGTTTTAATACACTCAATCGATCTATGTTTGATTGTATTCTAAAATACTGTGTAGGCAGTCGACATCATGTCACGACATCATTTGGAAAATATACAAGATTTTTTTAATATTGAATAAATTATTCAACGTTAGGCAAATTACGTCATGGGACGTATTTTTTTTACATTTCAAATTGTGTCGTTCTCAGTTAAAAGGTGCCAAATTGTCGCTTTCAAAACCTTGCTCATATCCTTAATACAAAATACCTGTTCGCGGAATTTTAGGGCAAACAATGTGGTAGCTTTTGCTTGATAGTGAACTTGAATACTAAATTAATTTTATATTGAACTTTGATTTCCAGTCTAAATAAATCTTTTTTCCCCTCACCAGGGCAAATTCGACGCTCGTTTCTTCCACCTTGTATTCGAAGAGGAGTTCGGCCGCGTCAAGGGTCACTTCGGGCCCATCAACAGTTTAGCGTTCCACCCGGACGGCAAGAGCTACGCGTCCGGCGGAGAGGACGGATACGTCCGCGTGCAGAGCTTCGACCAGTCTTACTTCGACTACACCTTTGACTACAATAGGGATTGAGTCATTCAACACCCGGCGTCTAAAGCGTTCTGCGCGGAAGTATTAATTTTGTCACGATTAAATCCACATTGAATATATTTTATGAACTGCAATGGTGTTTTATTCACTGTATTTTTAGGATCATACGATCAATCGTTTCACGAAAGATGGCACGAATGGAATGTATAATACCTACTTTGTATGAGTGCCTCCTGTGTGCATAGCCGAATGCACAAACGCTCACGATAACATCTCTTTCGTAGCTATCTATCACTATAGCTTTTGCGTATTGGCGCGACAGAGCCAGACCACCTTTTGTGGCGTTTCGATTTCGTTTCGCGTAGCAGAAATGCCATTCGGCTACGGGGCCTGTATCGATATTCAGTTGCAACTGTCAAGAGGCACCTTTTTGTTGGCGGCATATACATGCATTCGTCTTAGCTCTTGTGAATTTTCAATAAGCAAGATTCATATTGAAACTATTAAGCATATATGCATAATATTTTCAATATGAATGTCTATTCTTGTTTTTTTTTCTGGCTTTTGTTACATTAGCCAACGACAAGTGAAAGAGTTAAAGTTAGGGAAACTAGGAAATACGGATATTACGGTAATTTGGAAAGGAAAGGATTGGATTCGATATGATATATACATTTTATACTACAATTTTATATCGTTCTTTTCTAAAAATACTGATATGGCCGTATAAATATCATACGAATAATTATACAGCAAGCAAAGTATGGAATGGATGTAGGAAATGGGATGCGTAGTAATTCAAGACTAGAAAGAAAATCAGAGCGATCGTGAAGAGTAAGTACATGCAAAGAAAATATGGTTTAGGCTATTCTTTTTTCCGTAATGTATCATTCAGAGCGGGACAGTAAATGTGTTAGGGTCTCCCCAGACCTATCGACGCGGAATCGGCTTTCGCCGACAAAAAATCGCTCGTTAATATTACTTAACCAGCGATTTTGGGTGGGCTTGAGCCGAATCCACATGGACAGGTTTGTCCTGGTTGTATTTTAATTTAGTAAATTATTTATGTTTTGGGGTTTTACGGTATTACTTTAGTGTTTACTTATCATATAATCGTTTCATTGTTATAGATTCACAAACTATGATCAATCTACTTTGATCATAATATGGACTAAACTGATCTTACTACGGTTTACATCGAAAATATATTATACGTAGTTACGCAAAAAATGTTCCAATCCACATGAAATTGTCATTAAATATTAGACGGGGCCCATTTCTCAAAACTAAAAGTTACGGAAGTCTCTTTCCAACTGGTCATATTAGACATTGACAACTACTTGTAGCTTCGAGAAATGAGCCCCTTGTATGAAAAACAAGTCTTTCATTTGAATAACAATTGAAGGCATGTTTACAAAAACAACATAACTAACATTTTTTGCGGATTTGAGTTTTTGGTATCATAGCATTCGTCTAAGCAGGATCTATACGTAGAGCAAAAGATAGTGTCCAAAAATGACCCTAATTGTCCACACTCAGTCCCCAAAAATATACCCATTTTGCAAAAACTACATATCTACATTGTTTTTTACAAAAAGAACATAACTGTGAACTCTTTTTAGTTTACGTAACGTTTTAGGTTATGTAACTGGCATATAAGTGTACGATTGTAAAAAAATGGAAACAAAACTATCGCGTTTGATATACGTAACCTATCCAGAAGTTTCTTTCACATCTTAAAAATGAGTGGAAATAACATTTCATCCCCAGAATCGTTGAAAAGTCTTACTCTAAAGAATATTGCTAAAATTTTTAAAAATTAAGAAAATGCCCAAGAACATCGATTTAAAACGTGCTTATGAGTCTTCACTTCCCCTTAATCCTCACAAAGTAGGCGACTTGAGAAAATTGATGCAGTTTTTGGTCAAACCATCGAGCCATCAATTCTACCAATCAATTTTGTATAATACGTGTCAAGAATCGTCGTCTCTGGAGGTAGATAACGATGACAACAGCAGCGGATGTGAAGATTAAAGTAGATCCACTAGTTTAGTAAGATAAATGATAGAATACAAAACATAATTTCTATAGAAACTTGTTTTATTTTCTATCAAAAAGAACATAACTAACAAAATTTTACAAAAACAGCGTAACTGACGAACTTATTTTTCATATTTTTTCCAAAAATAATTGTCTTTGAGATGTGTAATCGTGTGTTTCGGAACTAATGGCCACTTACTTAAATAACGTATACAACGTTTATGTCCAATAGTTAATATATAAGAAGACATTTAGTTTTTTTCGTTTCCTGTAAATTCATGTCTAGTGTAGTTATGTTGTTTTTGTAAACATGCCTTCAATTCAGATGGATTGGAACGTTTCTGCGTAACTACGTCCACATTCCAGTGTTAACACCACATTTCATGTCTCGATAGTTATTTTGATTAGATGATGCAAGTAGGCAATTATGAAGTTTCGTTTCTGATAAAAATAAAGTGGTACAGCCTGGGAAATAAGAGTATAAATTGAACTATTATTTTTATCATAGCTACTGCTTAGGTACTGTTCTCATACAAAAAGTAACTCAATAGTTCCCACATGAAAACGGACCTTAGAGCAGGCTCCAAGGGGATGTTCGTTTGCAAAAATAGCGCACCTCATTCTGAGTTCAGATATATATTTTATAGATCCCGGACACCATATAAACACATGTTGCCAACCAGTTTTGTGGTCCCCTTCCCCGCACCCCGGCAATCAAAAATCGCATACAAAGAAAAAAAATGTTTTCATCAAACCATGCCGTGTGGGGTATCAAATAAAAGGGCTTACTGAGTAGTTCACGAATATATAGCATACTATAACATTTATTACACTTCCTCTAAGAATTTTTTTGAAAGTTTACTAAAATGCTCGATTTTCGAGTTAACTTTAAACCACTATTGCTTGAGAAGTTATGAATCTATTTTAATCATTATTATTTTAAATAACTAACAATAGTCCATTGTATACAAAATAATAGTTAATACAGTCAAAAAGTTGCATGGGGGAGCGAGGGGAGCAATCAAAGATGGCGAGTTTCGATATTTCTCTCGTGGCCAAACGTTGTGTATAACTGTTGTTTTAGATATTTTTTCTACTCCTGCTTTCCTCCTCCCACTTTAATCTGTCAATTATATTGTCCCGCAATCAAATTCCACTCAGAAACCGAATTTTAAGAACCATATTGAAACATCGAAACTCGCCATTTTTGATTGCTCCCCCGCTCATCCATGCAACTTTTTCACTGTACGAACTATTGGTTCGCAAACAATAGACTATTGTTAGTTATTTAAAATAATAATGATTAAAATATATTCATAACTTCTCAAGCAATAGTGGTTTAAAGTTAACTCGAAAATCGAGCATTTTAGTAAACTTTCACAAAAATTCTTAGAGGAAGTGTAAGAAATATTATAGTATGCCATATATTCGTGAACTACTCAGTAAGCACTTTCATTCGATACCCCACACGGCATGGTTTGATGAAAATTTGTTTTTTCTTTGTATGCGATTTTTGATTGCCAGGGTGCGGGAAAGGGGACCACAAAACTGGTTGGCAACATGTGTTTATATGGTGTCCGGGATCTATAAAATATATATCTGAAGTCAGAATGAGGTGCGCTATTTTTGCAAACGAACATCCCCTTGGAGCCTGCTCTACCTATTAATTTCTACTCTTTGATGCCAGGCTATGACGATCGCGAGTATTTTGCCTATGAAAACCAACTACTAAAATGTGCAACAATTTATTATACAAAATATTACATACAATTGATAATTATTTCACTACATATTGTAATACTTCATTTATCCTTATAAGAAATACGGGGTGGTGTGCTGTGGGGGCACTTCTCTCTCGGCGTCGGGGACTGCTTGGAATAGCTTTGCAACTCGGAACGAGACCGTTTTGAACTCCATTATTGAAGCGACGTTCCCGCAGCGATAGCAGTAGTTGGGGGCTGACCAGACGGTCACTAGCCGCTTGTCGAACATGTATTTGTAGCCTGGAAAGAATATTAATGCGCTTTAGACGAACCAATAAATATATGAAATAAAATGTAATTTTTAAGAATTATTTGGAATTAATAACATTAAATAACTACAAAGAGCATTGGTAATAAGGAGATACTGATGACATCGCTGTAGTTATAGTGGCACTACCTGGTGTGATAAAAATGAGAGTTTTTCTGTGTAACTGCCCTCCTGCGTCAAACGATCCTTAAGAATATTATTTCAAGTACTTTTTGGTCCTTAAGCTACTTCTATAGTTTTGTTCTACAGGATGTAAGTAGGTTTATCATACATAGAAGCTACGGGTACCAAGAGGACAACTTACCTTCATTGACGAGCTGATGGGCCCGGCATATCAAATTCAAATTATTGTAGTTCATAAAAAGCTCAGTCACGTGGCTGCCGAACAGCCAACCCGCACCTCGGGGGCTTACTGACCTAAAAAAAAAAACAATACAAATTAAAAAAAAATCGTGAGTGTAATTATTTTCGTCGTCCTAATTTTATCGTATATACTCGTAAATTCACCCAACCTGCATTAACGGAACACCTACTAAGCATGTTTGTAGAACATAGTAGAGCTGTTCTACCTACAATAGGGATGACGACTACATAAAATAAATGGCATTAGTCCGTCAGTTAGATCGTCCAAAAATACTGAACACATATTTTTCGCTTTTTCTAATTAATGAAAATACAAAGATATTATAAGTAGAGCATCAAAGTTGCGAAGCTCGAAGTCCGGCTTGTGACGTCACTTCTGAGTAAAAATTGTACCTAGGCGTGACGTCATGCGAAACTTCAACGCACTGTTCCGTCGTCATTTCTCGTTTACGAAAAAAAAGAAAAATACGTGTCTAAAATTCTTTGATAATCTAACTAATTAGTTTTTTTTAGTCGTCTCGCCTATTGTCTCCTAATTGATGGGGCAGAACCATAGCCACTAGAAATATTTGAACAGTGCATGCAAGGAACGTTCAATAAAACTATTGCACAAACAGCTTCAAAGATAAGTATATTTAAGTATGATTTTGTTTGATTTAATGTATCAAATGAGTTTTTCGCATCTAACTCATATAAGTAGATACCTACGCTGTAAGTAAATAATATATACTTTTGTAGGTTTCGGTATAACAAATTGTGTAAGAATATTTTCTTTACTGTCAACATCGAGGATGTAAAACGAGGGGGTACATTTGCATGAAACGGTCATCTAATCTACCTATTGGCATACGTACCACATATCTACATCCGCCGGGTCGGACCAGAGCAGGTCGCAGAAGGCTCCCTTGTGGGGGATCTGCTGGTTTCTGTCTATGCAACGTATTTCGTCGATCATCGATATCTCTGGAGATAGACCGCCGTGCACGCAGAGTACTGTCTCGTCTATCAACTGTAACAGAGTCATGTTTACGTAACTTTAAAATGGCAAGCTCGCAATCGCAATGGACAAAGACTGCCCTGAGCCGCCAGACCTTCCTATTTTTCTCAAAAAGATAACTTACAGTATGTAATAAGTGGTACCGGGAAAACTGGCTTTCGGGCAGAACTAGCAAATATGCACACATTATTCGTTGATACAAACTACATTATAAGTTTCATCATCGAGAAAATTAGGAAGGTCTGGCAGTCCTGGGCTCTAGCTCAAAAATGGCAGGAGGTACATAATATTATTTCCTTAACTCTATGAATGCTTGGACGTGTGCAGACTTGTCTTGACAAAAATAAAATGTTGCTGAAAGTTCTTAATTTAACTATTGCAAAATAAACTTACCGCCGCCACCGTCAGTAGATCAAACACCCTACAACAGTCTTTCCAAGCGTTCACATTGCCATATTTGTTAAAACATTCATCGTAAAATCCATACACTTTGGTTATTTGTGATGTTTCATGGTTGCCTCTTAGCAACACGATTCTGAAAGTATACAAAGACATTTTAGTTCACACAGAGTATATAAAATGGGAGGTGTAAAGCAACTAACAAGGTTAAAAAGAATAAAAAGTTGCCTCTATCGCCCATCATCTCATAATTATTCACTTGCTTTTATTTCATACTAGCTGTTGCCCGCGGCTTCGAGACATAAAAAGTAGCCTATATAACTTCTAACTCCATCTTTTCAACTATGTCCACTTAAAAAAATCACGTCAATTCGTCGCTCCGTTTTGCCGTGAAAGTCGGACAAACAAACAGACACACACACTTTCCCATTAGTATGGATTATCTTTCACCCGGTCTATCCACCTTTTCCTCAATTCTCCGCCACCGTTACTTCCTACCATATTAATTTTTTTTATAAATATACAATTGACAACTTACCTATCTGGATACCTAGCTTTCAGAGCCATGAGCAAGGTGAGTGTTTCGAGACTATAATATCCGCGGTCCACATAGTCCCCCATGAATATGTACTTGGTTTGTGGCACTTGACCGCCTATGTTGAACAGTTCTTCCAAATCATAGAACTAAAATGCAGAAACATATTTTTATGAATTAAGGATATACATTTCTTGCTTGAGCGCATGTTTAGATCTGTATGCTTAACTACGTTTTTTTAACATGTCAATTTGAATGCAACCAAAAAGAGTAGAAATTTAAAAGTGGCAACATTGTAGTGTCATCTCTTTCAAATCAATATGTGTGAGAAAACGGGATGACACTACGATGTTGCCACTTTTTAATTTCTACTCTTTTTGGTCAGACTGTATATGAGTGCCCTCAGACATTCCATTCCATATAAAGGATTATGGCGAAGGTATTTCACATAAATCTATGAGATGTTTATTAATTTTATTTTAGAATACACATATTAGGCAAGGGTATTAATTTTTTTTAATATTCTAATAATACTTGACAGAATTACTTCAACAAGGTTTTTACAAGTCATCTTGTTGCAAATGTTGCAATGCATAGCATATGATTAGAATAAATTTACTTGACAACAGTACATACACATACATAACAGATATTCATTTAGTTGTTACTAGTTTAATAATAAAACATTTTTTAATAATTTATTGTCTACTATGTACAGTCACGGACTGTAATTGTTGATCCACATCTAGCTCATTTTATACCGGACATGTCACAGCTTATCTATGCTTAACTACAAGATGTCCAGTATACAATGAACTAGAAGTGGATCAACAATTAAAGTCTGTGACCGTACATAGAGCAAAAAACATCACAGAGAAAACATTTGCATGGCAAACTGCCCAAGTTCAGGGGAATAGTTATCAGTGGTGGAGCGTCGATACAACTCGATTCCCAACAGGTTCCCTAAAATTGTCTAGTATCTGTAGAAGTCCATACAAAACAGATTCCAAAAACCCCTCCGGCTTTACCAATGAAAATTTTCACACCCCGCCACTGATAGTTATTGAACCGTTTGAAATGATAGTTTTTATATTGTCATCTTTCTTGATATTTTGTTGGGTGACAACCAAAACAAGTTAATTTTATCATCCAATCACCACAGATTCAGCTTTTTTGGTATTGGCACATACAAAAAAAAGGATGATTATTTACTGCAAATTAAATAACATTCTGTGCATTTGATTCTCAAGTTTTTTTAAATCTTTATGTATCAATTCTGCGCATTGTCATAATATAAAGCAAAAGTACACCAAAGTTTCTTAAAATTATTACTATTGTCTGTATTTTCCAATTTAGTTAGAATAAGATAAGTAAATAAGAACTTTAACTAAAGTTGAGAGTATGTCCAAGTTATTATATTTGAACTTGCCTGTAGTTGTATACTAGTAGGTATAACTGTTTAATGTTTACCTGTCCATGTATGTCTCCACAGACCGTAACAGGCGTCTGCACCGGCTGGACATTTGGCTCTTCCAGTAACAAATCACAGACGATATTGCACAGCTCCCTTAGATCATCCTCAGGTAGATATTTACACCGCTTCGCGATCTCGATCCACTTATCCACGTCAGTCATCTTAAGTAAATTGTAAAGATATGACTGGGAGCTAAGTGAGTTTCCAGGATCCTTACAGACAAGAACAAAGCTCGATAAACAAAAAAATAAATAAACTTCACAAGTCTTCAAGATAAGGCCGAGGAGAATTCTTATTTAGCGATATACAAAATGCAACAGATTCTATCGTTTTTCTATGGCGAGTAGTTCTTGTTTTAATTTAATGACTGCAACAAGGCAAAGTGTGTAACGCAAAACTAGGGTGTAACAATGACATGAATGACAGTTCATATGCCATGCATCCGTCAAAAGGCCGTCAACTTAAGCACAGATAGAGAAAAAATATACTAAAGCCCCCTTTCACGGTACGATAAATCTGTACGATCCGTCGCAACAGATTAATCGAAACGACCGATCGATAGTGTATGTCAACATCGTTAACGATTTACTTGATCGCATACGATATCGCACATCGCAACAAAATCCCGTGCGAATCATGCGATTGAAAGTGTGTGGCCCCCTTGCGACCACCGATTCTATTTTTATCTCATACTTACCTACTGATTTTATTATTCTAACAGGGGTGGGGCGGCGGTTCGAAGCGATGGATCGTACCGTAAATGTGGGGCTTAATGATTTCAGTTTTTAAACGATTTTGTTAAAAAAAATGCTGCAAAATGACGTAGGTCGTGGACGTGGCCATGAGCGCACGGACGTCCCGACGTCATCTGGCGCGCTGGATGTTTTACGACTATGCACACTTTTCAGTCGAGGTCACCAGCCGCGTCCGCCTAAAGCTAGGAACACACTACGCGGACGTCCGTCGTGAATCGACCGCGGACGGGAATCTGGACAATGACATTACACATAACCGTGCAAACTATCGGTCGACGGACGCGGACGTGGCCTTGAGCGCACGGACGTCCGATCGAAATCTGGCTCTCTGGATGTTTTGTTCCGTGCACACTGATAGGTCGCGGTCGCGGTCGTTTTACGACGGACGTCCGCGTAGTGTGTTCCTAGCTTTATTCGTCATTTACAGCCTACAGCCCCATTAGATGGTACGAGTTTCTCGCCCGTTTTGGTCGAGAAACTCGTATGACATTATCGTATGCGATAATCGCCTGGCGAGTATCGTACGAAATCGTTTACATTCGTGCGAGAAATAAAAACTCGCATACGAGTATCGTATGCGATACTCGCCAGGCGAAATAGTTTAGACGGAGAGTAGAATTTTCGGGAGATATTTCCATAACATTTCTCGACTCGTCTAAACCGGTTCTCGTATGACATTTTTTCTCGAACGTGCGATTATCGCACGAATCGGAGCGAACCGATTTTCATACGAGTTTTGCCAGTCCACTTGCGTGCTTAGTTGTTAAATTATTAATTATAAACATATATATTATACGCCTTTTTTATAATATTGGGTATAATTTACCTTGGATTTATTTGAATTTAAGTTGAATAGTACCCAATAATATTAAAAACACTGTAAATGATTTTATGACGGTCTCAATAATTTACAATAGGGAAAAGAATTAATTCGACCGTAGCGTTACCTAGCTAATAAAATCTTGGTTGCGATTAGGTTTAGGATAATATTGAACATAGAATATTTTAGGATATTATTGAATATAGATAACATTTTTTTAAATGATAGTAGGCATTTTTCCCCATAGGTATAGGTATATGGGGTAAAATGCCAGTAAACATTTTAACTCTATAATATTAATAAGCCGAATTTATTTTTGGTTTTAGCAGTTACTGAGAGGTTTTACATGATTTCTACTGAATTAATTTCGACTGAGTAGCGTATAAACTCATATACGATTCTCGCATATGAGTTTTGTTTACACGGAGACATACAAACATCAAAGGCGAGGCGATTATCGCCCCCTCTCGTGCGATATCGTACGCATAGTTTACATGATACGATATTTTTTCTCGTACGTTTGAGGCGAGAAACTCGTACCATCTAAATGGGCCTTACAGGGTCGAGATAATCGTACGTTTGAGGCGAGAAACTCGTACCATCTAAATGGGCCTTACAGGGTCGTGCATAATCTTTAAAGCCAGCCCCCGCCAGCTTCCCGCGCACCCACGGCGTAACGAAAAAAATGTAAAAGCATTGTTGGGCTCTGTAACCATGGCAACGCAATGTTAAGTATAACGTTACTGCAGGGGTGGCGGCGGGACTGGCTTTGGGGAGCTGGGGCCCATTTGGAAGTCTCTTTCCAACTTGTCATATTAGACATCGACAACTGCTTGTAAATTGTAACTTATAGTTTCAAGAAATGGGCCCAAAGTGCAAACCTTTACGTCAAAATACAGGAAACATTGTGAATATCACGTTGCATAAACTACTATTATGCAACCGGAGTTTAAAGAAGGACAAGGCGAGTGGTGTGGCCTGGGAGTGGAGTTGCATCGCTGTGTGGTTAATAAAGAGTATAAAGACGCCACGAGTATTTTATGCCTCAGTTAAACACCGTTGCATATAATACTTTTTCTACGACCATGCATTTACTTTTGAAAATAGTCGTTTAGTACCGTTTCGTAACTAAAAATTGGTAACCAGCTTCAAAAGGGGAAAAAACACCCAATTCGGAACTGGCCTCAAATTGCGACTTTCCTATTATAACCGATTTGTAACCGGCTTCGAAACGGGAAAAATAATCCCGTATTGTAACTGTCTACTAAATGGGATTTTTTTGCCGTTATGAATACATGATTTATTCGAATAATGCTGACATTGAGTATTTTTTTAGGGTTCCGTAGTCAACTAGGAACTTTCGCTCTATCCGTATGTACACGTGTACCGTCCTAGCTTCAATTTGGTAGAAACTCCAATTAGTAACTCGGGCCCAATACGTAACCAGCTACAAACAGGGAATTTTGTATTCTCGTTCTGTAGGCAGTTTAAAAACTTAGTTACCAAACACTGGCTCAATACGTAACCGGCTGCAAACCGGAAATCTTGATTCCCATTTTGTAGCCAGTTACAAAACTTAGTTACCAAACGGTACTACTCTGGTCCAATACGTAACCTGCTACAAAATAGGAATCAAAATTCCCGGTTTGTAGCCGGTTACGAAATGTTCGCAACCAAACGGTAGTTTTCTAGAATAACTTTCAATTCATTGCTTTTTGTATTTTGACGCGTCGGCCTCCCTGTTTATTCGCCCAAGCCTGCCGCTCGCACTCCCCAGGCGCCGGCTAGCAGCCCCGGCCGGCTCCCCGCGCACCCAAGCTATATCCATTAAAGATCTATGCACGACACTGTAAATGACGAATAACAGTACGGTAGTAGAAAAACGCCCTTAAATACACTGCTACAAAGCCTACAAATGCGTTTTTGACGAATATACTATAGACTTATTTTAACATATTTTATGTAGGGTTTTAAAGATCTATGCACGACTCTGTATATGACGAATACAGTACAGGAGTAGGAAAACGACCTTTTTATGGAAAGGCTGTGGATAGATTCTTACTTGTCTCAGTAGAACCAAGGAAAATAAATAAAAAACGTCAACTTTACACAAGAGTTTAATTATCATGAAATGAAAAAACATGCGAGTACATTTTTTAAATGTTACATTTTGTTATCTTTAATGGTGCCATTGGTATGCTGCTGTGGATGGGTTATAAATAATAATAATTATCATTGTAACTATGTACTAAACACTTAAAACTAAAAGCTGTTTATGTGTTTCAATATGTTCCGATTCAAAATAGGACGGATCAATTAGTTCTCTCCAAAATAAATAAAAAAATGCACAAGCAAGCTCTTGTTTACAAATGTGTCTGAAAAGAAAATAAAACGTAAAATAAAACTTCATAACACTAATTTAAAAAAAAATGAAACAACAACAGGAAGTGTTTAAATTACATGCGTAATACTATATATAATAGATTATCCCTAATGCGGCAGCATCCTTATAAAATATGCCTTAGGTATCTTGTATAGGATCCGGCCCCGTGGTGTTTAATGTACGGTCAGCCGCAGAGTGACCCACCGAATAGAAATTTAATTTTAATAAATGATGTAGTTTTTTTTTATTCGACGTGGGATACCACTTTCGGAAGTTATTTATTCATATTAGTTAACTTTCGTTTCTCTTCATCGGTTTTACCTATATTACATAAAGACGACACAAAAATCTGTTTTTTTTTCAGTAATTTCTGTCTGACGATTTCGAGAATGTTCTGTTTTTGCCACCACAGGACCGAATACTATGAGTCCTAAATAGTCCGAAATTGCCAAGGTATCATTAAATCACAGAATGCTATTTTTGAGATATAGTGACTAGCCATAAATTTATTTATCGATAATAGGTATCTATTGTCGATGGCTCCCGAGAGATTTTCATATGTAACGTATATAAGTAGTCACTACCAACAGCTTTATATGACACCAATCGCAATTTATAACAATTGTATCGTCGACCAACAAAGATAATACTTAAAATTTACAGGATTACACTATCTAAAATATTTTCTAACAAAACGATTTGTTGTATGTAGATAAACAAAGCGTAAATTAACAATATGATGTTCATGAAACTTCCGAATTTATTTTAGATAATAACACTTAAACCATCAGAGAGTACCAAAGTCATCACAGATTTGGAGAATTTCGTTCGCATTAGCATTAGCGCGTTGCGTTCGCATTACGTCTCAAGAATGCAATGTTTTCAAATCTCGTAAGGCCTGTCATAGAATTACCTATTCATATTAAAATAATAATAGAGCAGCATTTCTTCTGTAAAGCTAAAGATATAGCAGTTTTCCACGTCGAACTCGAGAACGGTAAAACATGAAATATTGCTGATTAAAGGAAATGCGACACTATTGTTTAAACTATTGCGTATGGTAGACTGGGCCTTGTGGAGAAAAGTAGAAATAGTCAAGAAAGAGAAGCCATACTTGAGTGATGGAATTAGTTGTTATATTTACCTCTCCACAAGAATAAAAGTAAACACCACACGCCGCGAGCCTCTTTCTTAACAATTTCACCTCTGCATTATGAATATACCTTTCAAAAATAGTCCTATATTTTAAAATCATACAAATATGTACAGTCGTTATGTAAAGAAAGTCAAATGGTCTCATGTTATGTATTCCAATACGGTATAATACATATAATGATAAAATGCTGTACGTACATACCATAATTTAAAATACAACTTCAAAGTCCGCCAGTACTTTGTGGCTAAATTACAAATGCATATTACTTTGGCAAATATAATATTAAACATTAACGACTCACTATTCGTACGAGGCACTTAGTTACACAGATAAAATAATATTTTTCATTGTGTTAATGGATATCACCAAAGTACTGGCAAGTCCATATGCTCGGAGGGTGCAAATAATATAGTAAGGTGTAATAAATATAATCTTTTATAAACTTTACATAAAAGAAATATTCGGCTACCTCTTATCACCCGATTATTTGTGTGAAACAAGAGAGACAGGCGCCTATTTTGATATCCAAAAAGACCCTGTACTATGCTTAAACTACGTCTCAACAAAACTTGCTTATACATTATGTATACTTGCTAAGCACATGCAATACAAAAACTAAGTGAATTCGATCTCCAACATCAAATTTTTAACGATTCAGGGTACGAGTTTATACAATTTAATGTAGTTTGGAAGGTAATTTAAATGGAATCATGTGAGCAGGTATTTTGTCGAAAGCTATAAATGTATAATATTTATCATTTGGCCGGGCCTATCATTTGACATAATATGCTTCAGAGCTACAGTAAGAGCTAAGCTACATACCATTACTTTCTAAAATTTCACTAAAATATATAAACTATAAAAAAAGAATACGTTTTTTTCTGAAATGTTACAGTTTCATCCTGTTGTAAAACATTAATTGTGTGCCAATATAAATAAGTTTCTGTCACGTTTCATGAAACACTAAAACTTCTAAAACGCAGTCTCATAATTGGTATAAAAATGCCAACTTCACACCAAACAATTTTATAAATAAATCGTTAGCTATCAGACAAGTAAAATTTCTAAATTAGTGAACCACACCATTACTCATAATATATGCGGAACTTAAATGAAACTTCTGGATTATACACGACATTCTATTATGTGATTCACGTTTTAAATAGTTACTTTAGGGTTTTCCTAAACCTATCGACACGAAATCAGCTCTAGTCGACCAAAAAACCGGCCAAGTGCGAGTCGGGCTCGCGCACAAAGGGTTCCGTAGCAGCAAATATTTAACCAAAATTACAGTTAAATCAACCTATCTCAAAAACTATAAGAGATACTTTGATCAAACCAAAAATCGTTGAAAGAGTTAATTAGCATGCATCACCTCTATTTTTTTTAGAATTTTATACCCCGTAGTTATAAAAATAGAGGGGGGGGGACATACTTTTTACGACTTTGAGAGCTGATATCTCAAAAACCGTTCACTTTAAGAAAAATGTTTTTTAGAAAACTTTATATCATTTTAAAAGACCTTTCCATTGATACCCCACACGGGTATGTACATCGAAAAAAAAATTTTCATCCCTCAGTTACATGTATGGGGGCCCCACCCCAATTCTTTTTTTTACTATTTAGTGTCATAATTTTGTAGCGGTTCATACAACACATATTCCCATCAAATTTCATCACTGTAGTACTTATAGTTTCCGAGTAAATCGGCTGTGACAGACGGACAGACGGACAGACGGACAGACGGACATGACGAAACTATAAGGGTTCCGTTTTTGCCATTTTGGCTACGGAACCCTAAAAATCGCTTATTAGTAAGAAGAGGCTTACGCGTCGTCATCGCTGAACGCATCCGTACACATGTTCATAGTTTTATACTAACGAGCCATTTTTGGACGGCGAAAGCCGATTCCACATCGACATGTTTGGGAAGACCCTTACTGTATAAATTTATTGAACCTTGTAGACATTTCAGAATATTGTCATCATGAAACTACAAAACTGCAATGCAATGTGAAGGCAGTTGCCTAATAATATATAGTATTAGCGATATGTGTACGGTAGGTCTGACATTAACCTTTTCCTCGACTCAAAAAATGTACTATCGATAACCGGAGATCTTTTGATAACTCAGTAATTCTCAATAACGAAAGCGGGAACAAGAAAACTTATAAATAAATCGTTTCCCTTACCTAATTTCAGAAGCAAAACAAGCATAATATCTTAAGATAAATAAGCTACACGATAAGCGGCCGAAGCCATGACGGCCCACCGGCTACGCCAAAACAAATTCGAAATTCAAAAAAATACTTTTAGACGCACAATCACGATTTTCGGAACACTTCGTGGTTAAAAAAAACTCATACAGATCAATCGATTACTATAATGAGGTACACCGGTAGTTTTCTTACGACTTAAAGACCAAATGTTGGAATTGACGCGTTGATGTGTTTTTAACGAATGTAGAAGCGGAGTTGGAACAAGGAACTTAAAATTAAACCTATATAAATACACGGTGACGCTTTATTAGTGTTGTGTATATTGTTAAACTCCCATTTTATTGCTCAATTTCTATATCAACATATATGTAAATCTCATTTCAAAAGATATTCGATTCTATGTTACATTAATTCTAATTATGTTACTGGGAGGTTAACTATTTTTATTGCATTCCAACGTTTAGGAATTTAAAAAAGCAAGGGTTGTTGCAATATTCACTGCATAAGTTTTTATAAAAATAATCAAAAGTAAAGTCATAATTAAAATAATCAAGAGTAATTTCGAGCAGAATGTTTTTATTTATATATCGTGTTTGAAACTAGTCAATTAGAGTTTTGTTCAACCAAATAGTCACAAGTTGCCAGCGCCGCTTCTAAACTTTATTCTGTTATCATACCGCATAAATAAAGGGACCTATTTACGCTTCAACTTTACTGCATTACGCTTACACCGAGCGTCTTTTAAAGTAAACGTACCAAAATGCTGAGGTTTCGCTGCGTAAAGGTGCGTCCAGATACAGCGAAGCTCCGTACGTAGTTAGCGGTCGAACGCTCCGCGAACGAAGCCCGATGGAGTAAAAAGGTGCGTCCAGATAGAGAGAATGCGGCGTACATAGTTACGAGGCGGTCGAATGCTCCGAACGAAGCCTGATGGAGTATAAAAGGGCGTTCAGATACAGCGAATGCGTCGTACGTAGTTACGCCCAGGCCGCCTGGACCCACGTTAGGTCCCTTCTATACGGACAGACAGAGTTTACTTGAAGTGTCCGAGTGTGAACGCGTCCATGACCTTGGGCGTGTATTCGTCGACGCCGATCATGTCGAGAACGCCCTCGTGGCTGCCGTCGGTTGTCGCGACGCGGTGCGATGCTAGCGACATTACGATAAGCCTGAAAAACAAATATAGTTTAGTTTGTATAAAGAAGTAACGTTAATATGTGTCCTGTTACTTTAGTCAACTTCAGTGCTATTTGTACTGAGACCGGCTGAAATAGTAAAAGGTTATTTACTACATCTGTACGGTTTACGTCATCTAAGTTTGGCTGTCGAACATCCTTTTGATATGTGTAAAAAACAAACAGCGATGCCAATCACCAGCAAATACCAAACAAAATAGGCAACGTCCACACATTCGTGCTTATCGTTTGCCAAGCATGTGGATTATGTTTAACACAGGATGAGTAGAAAAAGACAATATAGCCAATCAAACAAGTTCGTCACAAGAAAAAGGCGAGAAATCAATATTTTCTATGTAACGATAAACATTCGCGCCTCCATTATTTAAATTAGCCTGGTCTATGCTGACGTGCGAGGACGAAGGTTTGTCACTCGAGAAAATTGCTTCACATGGCTGTTCGATCAGTGTAGACACGGCTCTTTGCAGCTTTATCCTGGTAATTATTGTCCCGGAGCTGTAAGTTCACATTTTTGACACATTACGAATTGGTAGAATCGATTAGGCCCTTACGGCCCAGCCACGACATTGGTCTAAGCGCGACAGCGGTGAGCGGCAGCCATACGTGCGAATGAAAAGTCCCATCGCTTTGTATCGCTCCAATATATGGCCGCCGCTCACCGTTATCGCGATTAGACCAATGTCGTGGCTGAGCCGTGAGGGGCCGAAGCAAATATATGATTTCTATCAACTTACTGAAATGTCATTTGAATCGAAATGACAGACTCTGCCACAGCACTAGTTTTAAAATAAAAATGAATTATAAATGACATAATAAGTCAATGCTGCGTGATAAATTAATATTATCGTAAAATACTCACTAACGAAGATCCGCAAAAATATAACATGTGTTACATTATGTTTAAAGTAAGCGAAATATTGTTTTTAAGTACTTGATTTTTTTAAATATTATTTATTTATTTATTTAATCTTTACTGCACAAAAGAAAAATCTTGCAGTACAAAAAGGCAGACTTAATGCTTTAAGGCATTCTCTACCAGTCAACCTTGAGGCTAAGCAGAGAGACTGTGAGCGGTGCTACAATTTCAACAATAAAAGGAAATAAAAGAAAGCATACTAAATAAACTAAACATAAGTACACATATAATTTACAAATACATATACATACATATAACTATACACACACACACACACATATATATACATATATATCATACATATTATTACAGGATTTTATTGAAAATTTCATTAGGTCGCGCGAATTTACGTTTTGTGGACGCTATCATGTCAAAAAGAGGAACTTACAGCTCCGTTACAATAGTCTTCACTTACTTGGCGTTCGCCTCAACCGCCGCTCTATAACGCATGAGCGCCCTCACAGGGCAGTGGTCGGGCACCTCCTTGCCGGGCGCCGGCGGCGGACCGAACCTGCCGCCAGCTCCGCGCCCACCCCGCTGTTCCTGCAATTCCATGTTTTACTTAAATGGTTTGTAACGTACGTTGTAATAGTTTAAGTTACCCTTTTGCATACCAAATGAGTTTAAGCACGTAAACCACGCAATACACGCGCATCATTTCCATGTATGTATGTATGTATGTGTACGCGAGAACTAGGTACTAGTGAGTCGTGTCACTCACGCACGCAATCAACGACAACAGGCGGCGTTGTATGTTCAATGAGCTAGCAACTGCGACACGGCTGCTGGCAGCTTGTACGCTCTCTAAAGAGCTCTAGTATCATAAGTATTAGGGACACCTTGCACCTGGTAATACAAATAAATCAGAGTTGTGCCTGCTCGTTCACTGAAAAGATCGCTCCCAACTAGTACGATCTCTGAAGTGTACTAGGTCGTTCTTTTAGGACATTTAGTACAGTAGTACACCGAGAGAGCGAGAGACAAATTGTGCATATGGCGTACAGTAACGCTCGCTCGTACTAATAGCCGAGAGCTAATCGGTACGAATCAGTCGGTTCTAGATCGGTTGCGGTCGGATCACACGGATCGCCTTGCTGTCACTGTCGCTTCGCTCCCATTCTGTTGCGCGTTTGTGAGTGTACTAAAATGTACTAGAGAGCAGAATCATTTGGGAGTAAGGTCAGTGCGGGCAAGACCGGCATATTTGAAATAAAGTTTGAGTGGATAAAACTCTATAATTAATGTAGTCTGGCGTAATGCGCATGGTCCTACGGGATAGCAAATATTATATTTTACAAAGCTTTTACAACATTTTGGTGAAATAAGGTACTTTTAAGTGATAAAAATCACATTTTTTAAGGCTCGGCGGGTTGACCGTCCTCCCGCGATGAGCACGGAAAGACCGTCTAATGCTTGTTGTCGCGTAATTTCATATGAGACTAGGTTTCAAAATCATGATCATTGTTATTTTACGTAATAACAAGGCAGAATGTGCTAGATAATTAATAAAATAACGTTGAAATTTTGAACATATAAGCATTTTTCTATTTATAAGGCAAGACCGGCATATGTCCCGTAGATGGGGTTCATAACCTTTTCTTTTCAGGTCCGGATATTGCATAATACTGTTTTTCCAACGAACATCTGCGAATCCAATTTAGTCACGATATTACAGTCGACTACTTATCTGTTTTTGAAACTTTGTTATTAAGAAAAGGTAATAGATACGATATTAGGATACATGAATTTGTTTGGTAACATTTCTTAGCAATGCTTGGTTTTGCTATAGTCACTACCAGAGTTGGACAAAAATAATCGACTAACGATTAACGATTAAAATAAGACGATCAATTAGTCTGATAAAAAGTTAATCGATTAATACCTATCTCTGATCCAGGCATGGCATGGCATATTTCATATACGGGTCGTGAATCTAAAACGGGCGATTGAACTCTTATCGTAATAGGTGTCGTCAGATAGGTTTTCGGGAGTGCTGATTCCAAAATTAATGACTAATTTGAAATCATGACATTGCTGACAGTAAATTTGACACAAAATTCGTCTGCTGTGTCGTCAAATAAGTTTTCGGGGGTGCTGATTTAAAAATTAAACACCGCTTTTTAATCTGACATTGCTGACTGTCACTTTGACACAAAAGTGGTCATGGGTGTGGTTAAGTAGGTTCTTGGGGGTGCTGATTCTAAAATTAATGACCAATCTGGAATCTGACATTGCTGACTGTCACTTTGACACAAGAGTCATCATGGGCGTCGTCAAATAGGTTTTCAGGGGTGCTGATTTCAAAATTAATGATAAAATGGAAATCTGACATTGCTGAATGTCACTTTGACTTACAAGTGGTCATGGGTGTCATCAAACAGTTTTTTGGCTGTATTGGTTATTGGAATCAGCACCCCCGAGAACCTGTTTGACCACACCCATGACCACTTTTGTGTCGAAGTGACAGTCAGCAATGTCAGATTCCAAAGTGGTGTTTAATTTTGAAATCAGCACCCCCGAAAATCTATTGATGACACCCATGACAACTTTTATGTCAAAGTGACAGTCAGCAATGTCAGATTTCCAATTGGACATTAAATTTGAAATCAGCACCCCCAAAAACCTATTTGACGGCACCCATGACGACTTTTGTGTCAAGTGACAGTCAGCAATGTCAGATTCCAGACTGGTTATTAATTTTGGAATCAGCACCCCCGAGAACCTATTTGACCACACCCATGACCACTTTGGTGTCAAAGTGACAGTCAGCAATGTCAGGTTCCAAAGTAGTTTTTAATTTTTAAATCAGCACCTCCGAAAACCTATTGATGACACCCATTGCGAATTTTGTGTCAAAGTGACAGCCAGCAAAGTCAAATTCTAGATTGGTCATTAATTTTGAAATCAGCACCCCTGAAAACATATTTATTTATTTATAAAACGTACCTTACCTATATATTGATATTGTTTACGCTCGACTTATTTCCAATAAAGCCTAAAAAAGGTTGGCAACTCCTTGTTTATCATATGCCGGTCTTGCCTTTCTCTTTTATGCCGGACTTTCTGAGTAGGCACAATTTCTAAGTTACATATTTCAGAACATAAAACTAGAAATTGAGCGCGTTTTCAGTAGATTAATAGTACTAGTCAGAAAGAACGGTTATTAAATGACTCCGTTACATACATGATATACAAATATTCCGACTGCTTCTATTTTATTTTAATTTTTTGCGGAACCATGTTAAACTCGATGTTCGAGTTCGAAACACGAATCAAGATTATTGTTAACTTGTGTTCGTCCTAGGGATATGTATTGAAGACCAATGGCTGGAGGATGAAAAACTGGTATACCTCCGGAGGTGTGAGAGGCGTAGATATATAAACACAAAAGTTATAGTCAATAGACGGTCTTTCCGGGTAGACGGTCTTACCCACACTGACCTTAGTTCGGTCTAGTACAGTGCAGGGAATCGTGTCTTTTGTACTATTAGTACATGTACTACACAAGCCTAAAATAAATTATCATTTTATCTTTACCTGCTCCAGTTCCATGTAGCGCGTGGTCCGGTCCACCATATTGATAAACACGTCGTACTTGTTCTTCTTCTTGGCGGCCCATTCTATGGGCGCGTCTAGTTGCACGCGGCCGAGGTTGCCTTTCTGTTGGTAAATTCTGATTTATAGGAGTTTTAAGTATTTTCAACGCGATCTGTCAATATAACGGCAATATAACTTCATGGCCTATTTTTACTATAATCGTTAGTTTATTTCACTTTTTCAAATTTTCAAGAATTTAAAAGGATATAGAAACTTGCGTTTACAACGACATGAAAACGTTTATTTAAGACTAGCACATTTTGGTTGTAATTAAAATAATGCACCCTCAGTATACCTGGGGCTTTATGAGGCCCGAAGAACAAAGCCTATCCTTTTTATAAAAGAGGTAAGGCTTAATGGGCCAGAATTAAAAAAAAACAATTGTTGTATTATCGTCTCTTTAAGGACCTATAATAGTAAAAATTCGAAATACACCTTCAAATTAAGAGTGAACAGGCATCTTCTGTGCGAGCTCACTCCAACGTAGGCCACGTCTTTGCCTTTAGCTAGTCTGTGGCCAAGAGTAAGCCCATTTATAATAATAAAAAAAAGAACCGAAAAAAAAATTAGGTATATTAAAGTGTATGAGTTAATCCATACTATCCAGGATACTAATATTATAAATGGGAAAGTGTGTGTGTCTGTTTGTTTGTCCGTCTTTCACGGCAAAACGGAGCGACGAATTGACGTGATTATTTAAGGGGAGTTAGTTGAAGGGATGGAGAGTGACATAGGCTACTTTTTGTCTCTTTCTAACGCGAGCGAAGCCGCGGGCAAAAGCTAGTTAAACTATTAACGCTTACCCTGAGATTGTACTCCGCCTGGTCGATGGAGGCCGATTTCTTGTCGATGTTGACGATTTGGACGCCCTCGTCCGTGAACACCGCCAGCTTCACGTTATCCTCCCGCTTCAGGATTTGAAGAGCCAGAATGATAGCTGCAAAACACAAATATGTTTAGTAGATTGTAAACAGTAACAATGTAGAAAATAGAAATTGTTGATTTTACTTCCTTTTTGTGTGCGAATTAGTGTGCGTTTGACGCGAAGAAAAACATCAAGCTTCCCTAACTTTTTATGTTACGATGATAAGCATACATACATACAATCACGCCTGTATCCCATAAAGGGGTAGGCAGAGCACATGCAACTACTAAAGTCTCAGTGCCACTCTTGGCAATTAAAAGAAAACGAAAATTGTGACATTGCAGTGACAGGTTGCCAGCCTCTCGCCTACGCCACAATTTTAACCCAAATCCCACAGTCGACTTCTACGACACCCACGGGAAGACAGGGGTTGGTGAAATTCTTAACCTGTCACCACACAGGCAATAACGATGATAAGCATTATGGAAAAAATTACAGTCACCATGATTGATCACATGATTTCATGATGGCTGTTTTTTATTGTTTTGGGTGACACTGACACCTGTCTTTAGTGTGAAACGAACCAAGTTTAGGGCATGAGAACAGCCAAAAATGGACCACGGTAGCAAATCTTACCAGCGTGTCCTGGAGTCACGTGTTTGTTATACAAGCACTGCGACAGCAGGTGTTTCTTCCACTTCAAGGCTTCGCTATCGCTGGTGACAGTGTTATTTTTTAGCATCGTAGTAGCGGACATTTTATGAAGGACTCCTTCGTACCTAGTCCTTCGGAAGGAGTAAGTACGACAGTATATCTTACCAGCGTGTCCCGGCGACACGTGTTTGTTGTAGAAGCACTCGGCCAGCAGGTGTTTCTTGCACTTTTTCTCTGCGTCGCCGTCGCCAGCGGCGGTGACAGGAGCGGGCGCGGGGGTTTTCGTGGGGGTGGCTGTGGCGGTCGTCTTGCGACCCTTCTTGGATAGCACGAAGTTCTTGCAGAAATGGCGGCCTGAGGGTATAGGGGATTGTTAACCAAGAGGTAGTTCGGAACTCGAAGAAAATGCCAAGTGCCAATATGTAGTCTCAAACTGAAATTATGTTTTTTATTGGTGTCAAACACTCTTTTTCGTTTAGAATATGAGGAAAGTACAACCTACAACTAGCGAGATTTCTAACAAAGCGTTGGTCTTCGGGTAAAATTAAATGGCCAGTGATTTGCCTTACAGTTCTACACATTTTAAAATCCGAAGGCCCTTTTGAAAGCTCAGACACTGTACAGTATTTATTAAGAGTATTTTCAACTAATAATTCAGTTAAACTTAAACATATCATTTTTTGTGGAACTGAAAGTAAATTAATATACCAATATGGAAATTGTACAGTCGACTATAAGATGTATCCACTTTTTCACCTTATTACAATGCAATAAGGTGAAAAAGTGGATACATCTCTTTGTAGTCGACTGTACAACAAATTCATCAAAATTTATATATATTTTAAAAGTAATATTTAATAATAATATCTTGACAGTTAAAAGCATTACAGTTCAAAGAGTTGTTTACCTTTAAACATGTGCGGTCTCATGTCCATGGTGATAAGGTAGCGCGCTCCAGTTTTGGGCGTGAGCGACCAGGTCATGTCCACCAGATTCGTCAGCGCGTTCAATACGGCTTGGTTCGGAGGTTGATCGATGCCTGCAAAAATGTTACATATTTAAACATTGTAATACGGATGATTGGCCATGTTGTTTTCAAAAACAAACTTTCTATTTTTACAAATTATCCTTGAAGTTTTCATGAACTTTTACTAAGTAAAATAAATAAATAAATATTGTGGAAACCTTACACAGATCAACTTAGCCCCAAACTAATCAAAGCTTGTACTATGGGTGCTAAGCGACGATATACATACTTAAATAGATAAATACATACTATGTATATACATAGAAAACACCCATGACTCAGGAACAAATATCTGTGCTCATTACACAAATAAAGGCCCTTACCGGGATTCGAACCCAGGACCGCGGCTTAGCAGGCAGGATCACTACCAACTGAGCCAGACCGGTCGTCAATATAAAGAATAACCATTGCAACGTAAATCTCATTATTTTAAATGAAATTCGACAAAAACATTGAAATAAACAACTTATTATATTAATTTATTTTTTTAATGTATAAGTCACGTATTTGTTTATCACGTGTGTCCACACCAGTAGGCCTAGCACATGATGGCTGTGAGAGTAGTCGCCGCGAGATAGATCACACGTCTTCTTCTAACTGTATTAATGACATAAGGACGGGTAGTCTATCTCGCGGCGACATACTCCCGCGGCAATCATGTGCTAACCCTGCTGAGCACGTTGCGAAGCATTTGCTCTCGCGGCAAACGTCACGAGGCAGGTCACGCGACTGGTAAACCCGTGTGATCCCTCGGGCGAGGCACGTTTGCATTAGCCGGCTACTTTAGAAAAGTTAATGTAAGGTCAAGTCAGGACACTTGTATTGTATGAGCTTCAATTATTTTATTACACTAAGAAATATGGGTTTATAATAGTTCAAATAACAGCTTACCTCCAATGCTTGACTTCCTTACTCCGTGTTCACATTATCCGATCCGATATCGGATGTCGGACCGATATCCCATACATTACAGGCGCCATCTTGGATTTTTTCCGTTGGAATCTTTCCGACATCCGATCGGATAATGTGAAAACGGACTTAGGGTGGCGGCGGGTGACATACCACTCCCAGAGTCCGGTTTTGTCATCGAATATTTCTTCACATCTATTTAACTTTTCCGCATCCAAGAACCCGCTTCTCTTTTGTTTGGTAAAACCGGAATGTGTTAAGTAAAACCAAGAAACATAGTTTTAGGTGACTTACCGCAGTGCTTAACCTCCTTGGGGTTGCGGCGGGTGACAGACCACTCAAAGGGCCCGGTTTTGCAGTCGAATATTTCTTCACCTCTATTTACGACGTGTTCACTTTCGCAATCATGAACCCGCGGGATGGGCACTCGTGAACTTGACTCAGATGCCGGAGAACCCGCTTCTCTTTTGTTTGGTAAAACCAAGAAACATAGTTTTAGGTGACTTACCCCAATGCTTGACCTCTTTGGGGTGGCGGCGTGTGACAGACCACTCCCAAAGGCCGGTTTTGCTGTCGAATATCTGGCGGGCTCTGCGGCGTCTTTCTTTCTCCACGGCTACTTTTGCTTTCTCGTGTTTCAGCGGTCTGTAATAAGTATTGTATATTATTATGTGTCCATTGATACCTGCCATGCCATGATTAATTATGTATTAGTAAAATTCTGAGAAATTGTGAATGAAACTTTTGTAATGTTAATAAGAGAGATTAACGAAGTCGAAATATCGAAAACAAATGTGGTAGTCGAAATATCGAAACCAAAGGTGGTTGTAGAAAATCAAATATTCGCGAAAGTTCTGGTGATAAAAAAAATCTCAATGGGAAAAGGCTTTTCTTAAGCAGGTATATATAACTTTTCTAGTTAGGTAGGTAGTTTAAGACTTCTTGATGACGTCACTGTTGCTAAGCAACGACACCAGAATGGAGGCGGTGGGCGAGTCGCTTATAAGGAATCTCTGGTTGTGGACTCATTGCATGTTGTATTAAATGGGCGAATTATGAAATACGGTATAAAAATAATAACCATATGACCAACCTTGTCTTTCTTTTATAGTTATTCAGCGTGATGTACACCTCAATGGGGGTCACTTTCGACTTTTTAATAACGTCACTGTTGCTAAGCAACGACACCAGAATGGCGGTAGTGGGAGAGTCGCTTGTGAGGAAACCCATGTTGTGGACGCGTTGCACGTTGTATAGGAGATCGCTGAGCTCCATGTGTGGAAGTACTGCGTCCCATACCTGAGAAAATTATAAATAAATAAATAAATATTGGGGGACACCTTACACAGATCAACTTAGCCCCAAACTAAGCAAAGCTTGTACTATGGGTGCTAAGCGACGATATACATCACAGATGTCATATATACCATAGATCAAGCAAACGTATCTACTTAGCGTGTCAAATGAACTCAGTGAAATCCACTGAGTTGTCCGTCTTTACTCGCAGCTTGCAGCTTTCGGGCGTCAATTTTTGTAAGTTGAAGTCAACCAAAACATAAAAAATGCCTCGTTACGTGATATTCAATTGCAACAACACAAAAATTATGAACAATCAAGAGCCTGAGACATATTTAAAATTACAGGCAAGAATCAACTTCAGTACAAAATTTGACACGCTCGGCCCCTATACAAATATATGAATTTGTTTCTTCTATCTAAATTAAGTTCTGTGATATACATACTTAAATAGATAAAATACATACTTATATACATAGAAATCATCCATGACTCAGGAACAAATATCTGTGCTCATCACACAAATAAATGCCCTTACCGGGATTCGAACCTGGGACCGCGGCCACAGTATAATAAAGAGTACTATCGTACAGTATGGCCACTCCCTCTCCCCGCTGATAGTGCCGCCCACCCCCTCTCGGTTACCTCACAGTTACCGCCTGTCAAAAACGCGAACAGTCGACCTGTCATATCTCACTCATACAAGCACAGTACGCGTTCACCTACACGAGCTTAGACTGTGTGCTAGGAACGCGCTTCTTTCATATATTGGATCGCCAGTGTCCGAGGTGTGCCGCGGCTCAGCAGGCAGGGTCACTACCGACTGAGCCAGACCGGTCGTCAAATTGTATGGATAAGGCTTTTTAGAGGTAGAAAATAATTTGAATAAGGAAATGTAAAAAGATCAGTGGTCCGTTTCTCGAAAGGTACAAGCCTTGTATTACAAGTGTGTTTCCATGACAACCCATACGATTTGACAGTTCGCGCATTTGTAATACAAGGCTTGTACCTTTCGAGAAACGGGCCCCAGGAGGTCGATTTTTGAGCTCCGGACGAGATTATGTCACGCTCACTCGAAAATCTGCGGTGAACGGCATAATACTATTTTCAAAATACGAGCGATAAATTGAGATTCAGATATTAGTAGAATTCAAATGCCTAGTACCTAGTGGAATAAGCGAACGAAAAACATCAAATCGCGTGGTTGAACTTCAAAAATCGACTCCAAACTCCAAAGGCTACATTTTAATTTTTCTTTGCACAGCCCACGAAATAAATAAAGCTAAATATAGAATAACATACGTCCTGTGAAGTGAGCAGATGTCCGGGTATGTGGTCAAGCGTGAACCGGTGTTGTTCAACCATCGCAGCCGCCGCGACTGGGTCTTCGCAGTGTCTCAAGTCCTCCACCTAAGTAAACCAACATATTTTATTTAAAAAATATGCTCATTTTACAAGTTCTTATTACTAGGCGAGCCTTGGACACAGACTACAGCCTTAACAAACTTTATTACAATGAATATAAATATGTGTAGCATTTACAAAGAACTGAAAGAGCACAAAGTGCTGAAAGAGGTTGATCGAGCAACTGAAGTCTAGACAAATTGTGTCTTATTGTACATTAGTACATTACATATTACTATGTGCTTGTGTACTAACATAACTAGACATAAGACTAACTTGCAATACCGTATCAGGGTGCCATGTGTTACATAATATATTATTGTATCAACTGTTTACCATGGTTTGCAATAAACTATTCTATTCTAAGTAGAAATATATACAGGTCAATAATTTGAGCCGTATCTAAAGTAAGACTGAAGTCTCAAATATTTAAAATATATACAAGTAACTGTTATGTAAACCCATAAAAATATAAATTTTACCTTTTGTATGTACTCGAGAACAGTCTTTGTTTGTTCGTTGTCGGCTACCAGCTGCTTAGCCTTTTTCAAACCGTGGATAGCGTATTTTATAACCGCGTCGCGAGCTGAAAGATTATTTTTAATCAAAAACAATATTTCACAAAATAATCTGTTGCAGTAGCATAGTTCATAGTATATAACTAGGTAGATGAGATGAGACACATCCATACAAATATTATAAATGGGAAAGTGTTTGTTTGTCCGTCTTTCACGGCAGAACGGAGCGATAACTGGACGTGGTTTTTTAAGTGCAGATAGTTGAAGGGATGGAGAGTGACATAGGCTACTTTTTGTCTCCTTCTAACCCCCCTCTTCCCTAAAATGGGGACTTCACTATTTGTATGGAGCATTCCGCAATTTTCGAATTTAACGCGAGCAAAGCCGCGGGCAAAAGCTAGTAATTAGTTAATTACATTCAGGGGCCTATTGCATAACAATTTACAACTTGTATTACAAGTGGAACTCTCTTTCTTATAAAATGAATTGGAGGGGGACTACCGCTTGTAATATGAGTTGTAAATTGTTATGTAATAGGCCCCAGGGTGCATATTGCTAGGAAATTACAAAAGTATAGAAAAACATCAAAAAGTGTTGTTAGTTCATAGATCCTACTAGGTATTGTGTACTAAAATCATAAGAATCACAGTCAATTTAAAATAAACGGAAATTAGACATGTTTTCTACTAACAAGACAATTTTAACAATCTGTGTATTGAGACGAGCCTTGCATGAGTTGCGCTAATTGGGTGAGTCCGCTTTCACTACATCTGAATGGACTAAATTATTTCACAAAGAGTAACTCTTCAAATCTATCTATCTCTACCCTATCTGCCTATTTCTTCTGAACATGGTCTGATGTATAGCCTGACAAGTTTTTATTTGACCCTCGCCACGTTGCGGATTTTCAGCTGAACTAATTTCTTTTACTGGCAAGGATTAATATTTGACACCCGTCGTCGAAAGTCATTGAATGTCAGTGATGTAAACGAGAAGTAAATATTTTAGATTTTCTAACGGTTTCATCGCAAATATGCCCAAAATAATATTTAAAAAAGTGAAAATAATTATACTTAACGAGATAAACTACTAACAACAAAAAAGGATGAAGGATTTCACAGTATTTCGATAACAATGTTCCGAAATCGGTTGTTGACATGTCCGGTACTGACAATGTATAGTGCAGTTCTCCTGTACTGATTATTTAATTTCGATTTAGCTTAATATATTTTTTGTTCTTATTTAAGGTGTCTGTAGCTCAGCCGTGAAAAAGATTTATAGAAATAAGGAAGCCGTTACATCATTGACACCAGTATAAAACAAGGTCCCACGCAAAAACAAAATAAACATCGACGACTTGGATAAAGGCACAAGATTCATGGATTTTAGGCTGTACGGAAACAAGTAGCGAGTATTTAAACCATGCTTATTAAACTTTGATTCTCTAAAACCCTGTTTTCATTTTCTACAAATATTTACGCGAAACCAGTACACGCTGTCCCCATTATACATGACGTCCGAACATTATTGCCATATGAAAGCGGTTTGTAGCGACACTCTTTCAGGGTCAAATAAAATCTTGTCAGGCTTTATTTTAGATTAAGATTTTTAGATGAAGTTGCGTAGTTCAGTGTGCCTGGCAAAGGTTTCCTCCATCTCTTTCCAGTATTTCCTCTGAGTGGCCAGTCTATTCCAAAAAGGCCCTACAGCGATTATAATTTCGTCCTCCCATTGTTGAGTAGTGGGCGTTTAGCTTAGGCAAATAGCTATAACATTAAGTAAAAATTAAGAATAATTTTTCATCACACCCGCACTTTAAATGTGCTATTGCACGCAGGCCGAGAGTGTGTTATAGAAAAATCGTTCTCCCAAGGGAATAATGAAATTTCTTGTACCGTATTTAACTTTTTTTTACATCTATTTACACATTTTTTACATTGCGAGTGTGATGAAAAAAATTGTGTGTAACTTGGGGAGTATGCATATTACTAACTCGAGTCTTTAAATCGCTCCGGCAAGCCGTCGCGATTTAACTTACTCTCGTTAGTAATATTCAACTTCCTCCCCTTGTTGCACAATGTACTATTACTAAACCCCGATGGACTTGGTAGCTGCTACACACCTTTGTCGTTTTCGTCGATCTTAACATGACTCTTCCTGAGTAGTGTGTTGTGAGAGCGGCCATGGCGAGCCTTCACTCTGGTGAGCTCCTTCGCTAGTTCCATGGCGTCCTTGGAGGTGTACCATGACCTGACGATCCTGCACCAACCTTGGCCATTACCTGTGGATAAATGTGTGGTTTACTTACAAATACTAGGGGCTTGTAATGCGGGCAAATGTAAGGTTAGGATATTATTCTATCCTGAGGAAGCCTGCAATAATTCTGCATTTAAGAATATGGTCCCTGAATAAATAATATAGTTATAAACATGAAATGTTATTGTTAATGTCTAAAGACTCTAAAGAATTACCCCATTTTGTAAAACGCAAAGTTTTAGGACACAGCCAAATCAGATCGCAATTTAACATTTTATGGTTAAACTCAAAATCATTGATAAAATTCAGTGGGTCTTTCTTTCTTGACATTTATAACAGGAAATTATTAAATTAAATTGTGTCAAATTAAAAGGAAACCTATGTAGCTAAGCCAATGTAATTTAAATAACTATGTACCTGTTTTGAATAGCCTTGTGTATTTGCAGAAAAGCATCATCTGTTCAGGAGTGTTGCAAATCTGTCCGACCGCTTTGTAAGTTGCGGCTTTGACATCACTGCTTCCGAGCAATAGGCACTTTGTGAGAGCAAATGCAATGGTTTCAAATCTTGTGTACCACCCATCTTTGTATGCCTGTGTAGAATAGGATATTATGAATTATGAATTTTTGATACAAGCGTAAACCATGCCACCCTAAGTCGACTTGGCGTTGGTCTGTTCAGCAAGAGCTGAAGCGACAGTGGTGAGCGGCAGCCATACATTGGAACAAAACACGGCGATGGGACTTTTCATTTGCACGTATGGCTGCCGCTCACCGCTGTCGCGCTTAGACCAATATCATGGCTGGGCCGTTACAGATGGGGTGGGAGGAGGTAAATAAACTGCCAAGACATGAGTAAATGAGGGTAACACGATTTAAGAAAGAAGATACAAGTGAAGTCTTTTTGATCTAATAATCTCTTGAAGGGGTATACATTATAAAAATAATGCTTATGCCATTTTCTTTTAATGCATAAAAAATGATTCAATATGGCAACATCTATATTCAAAGTGTTTTATGGCAAACAATGATTTATTTTATCATCCAGTGAAAAACATTTTTTTAAACATGTAGTAGAGATATATAATTAACTATATGAAATATGTAAAACAATATTTTATTTTTCAGAGAAATAAAAGGCTTTTTTATTAATTTATTATAGTTATCCATCAAAGAAGGGCTATTATACATTTAGCTAGGGCTGCCATCCGTCCGGGTTTCCCGGTTTGTCCTAGTTTGGAGGCCGTCCGGGGGCCGTCCGGGCGGGGTGTCAAGAAGTGTCCGGGGAAAACCCGGACACTTTTCATGTCCTTATATGAAAAGTGTCCGGGCAACCACCTCAAGCAACCGCAAGCCACCGGAAGCACCTCATTGAATTTAAGTATTTATCAGCGAATTTAAGTTGACTGACTAACTAATATCTGTTTAAATAATAAAAAACCGGCCAAGTGCGAGTCGGACTCGCCCACCGAGTGTTCCGTCAAACTTTAAATGGTTTAAATAATCTCATCTCATATAACTCTAATGACTTGATTAGAAGTATAGGTACTAATGAGCATTATTGTGTATCTATATCGCCATCTGTCGGTGAATTTGCGCGACCTGTATAGTATGATGGTTTTTCTGGGATAATTCTTTATAATGCTATAGTTAATTAGTTATATGCTTAATTCTTTGATGTCATCTTGTTATATTGGTGAGCAATAAAGAATATTTGTATTGTATTGTAATGTTAACCGATTTATTTGAAAGATTAAAGTTTTAGGTAAAATCTCATTCGATACGTTTTCTATGAGAATAAAAAATCCCATTTTAAAACCGGGTAAGCTGAGAAGAAAAAAAAACTTCATAGAAAACTGCAAGAAATAATGGATTTCTACAAGAAAAAAAAAACCATTTCATAACCGGGTAAACTAAGAAAAAAAATCTTCATAGAAAACTCCAAAAAATAATGGTTTTCTACGAAGAAAAAATAAATCTTATTTCATATACCCAGTTAGCTAAGAATTATTTTTCCTCATACAAAACCAGTTATCAAACTTGGTTATCTACGAGGGTTCAATTTGTAGCGGTAAACAATGTTCATAACATTCCAAATTTCAAGGGACCCTAAAAAGAGAAAAATTTTATTTTTTTGAAAATAAAAATTGTTTTGTTTTTGTTATTGTTTATTGCAAATGACACATTGTGTGAAATTAAAAATATAAATGGATGAAAATTAAAGGTCTTGTTTTTTTAAAATATTATTTTCGGAAACGTCCGGGGGAAAAATGCGATTTACGCCAAATGTCCGGGTTTTTTGGAATGTTTGTCCGGGTTTGGCGAAATTCGAGATGGCAGCCCTACATTTAGCATACCCATCAGAATGTCAGCAATTATGTTTGACAAGTTACCTTTAAAATGACATCAACAACTTCAAGATTGTTGGCTCCATTAGCAAGTGCTTCATCAATCGTTTTCAAATTATCAACTTGAAAGTATTTTTGTGACGTCCAGCAGCCCGGGTAATACTTAGGGACTTCATTTCCCGTATGGATGTACCTTGTCAGCTGGTTGCGGAGTTTCGAATCAAGTGTAGGTGTTGGTGTTGTCATCGTAGCCTGTAAATAAAAGATGTGTTAGTTTGTGAAAATATCAGTAACACAAAAAAATTAAATTATTCATATGTGACCATGACTACTGTGAGTATCCCTAAAAGTAGGCTATTAAAACTCAGTTAAGTTGCGCACAGTTTCATTAACAATTTTGTATCTTTAGTTCTATAATATTTGCATAATCACTTATTGTTTGACATTTGATGTACCTAGTACCTACCTATAAAACAATAGTGCTAGCCATGGAACTTAATAGATCCTAAGTATACAAGTATGTTCTTAAACAAAACAAAATGAATACAAAACCGCCTATAATGCTATTACTGAGTTAAAAAAATACCATGTGTGTTCAGCTGTACACACTATAATTGTAAATATTGATACTGAACACTCCTCTAGACACAACAGAGCTGTATACTCAGTATACTAGACTAATTCTAGCGCTGTAACTATTCTACAAAGGCATGCTAATTAATGCAAGTAATTTTATCGACCTAATAATCACATCTAATAAAAGACCGTCACAAAACATTAACCACAGGCACGACGAAAGTGGGTACTTCATAGAAGGATTGCAAATACGGGCTGTCTATCTTAGCAGTCTGGAGCGCAGTAGCGCGCGGCAGAGCTAATACTACAGGTTAACGCACGAGAAAACTATTAATTTTTTGCCCGAATTCAAGCGAAACATGTGCCACAATAAGATTGAGGATGTGGCTACAAAAAACTGACAATGGACGCTGCTTTCCATAACCATCAAAGTAGTATTTTGGAGAATATAATATCTGTAATAAAATGAACTTGATTAGCTAATTATTATAACTATTCAACTTACCTAAATTCGTCTGGCAAAGATCTTGAAAACCAATTTCTTTGGAGAACTTCAGCGGTGAATAAGGCTTTAATTCTCTTTCGTTCTGTTCGTGTTCGTGATACTTTCTTTTTAATATTTTATATTTTTTTGCCTTTTATTGCCATACGAATAAAATATTTTCAACGACGTCTCGTTCTCAGTCTCACATGTCATTTCGTAATGGACACCGGTCCGAAATTCCGGATCCGTTGTTCTGTGATGGATAGAAATCAATTTATTCTTTAACTGTTCCATACTGCAATAAAAAAAAATCACATGCAACTTTATTATCATTGCGGCATGGAGATGCATTTTGATAATAATATGGCATTTAATACAGCAGGACGAATTTAATCCACCCGACCGTCGGCTATTTTCTATCATAAACTGAAGTTCAGTTCGATGACTTTTGCGAACCGTTTCTAGAAATTGAATAATGGCAAAAACCTAGTGCTGCAAAAGTTCAACGGCTAAGTGCTTTAGCTAAAGGAGGTCTCTCGATCAAGGAATAGTCTGACCGAGGCACGTCTGCATTAAGTAACAATTTGTCGCACTCGACGTTGCTCTTAACGGCATATTTACTAGACTAGACCAAAGAGCATAGAATCACTATGTTTTAAAGGCGGTAAGCTCTTTTTAGGGTAGCAAAGCAGCATTTTTTCTTAAATTTCATACTTTATCGTCACTTATCAGGGCGGTAAAGCTGAATGGCTCCGCCTTGAACGCCAAATCCTTGAAATACGCCTCTGAAAGACATCCCAGACATTTTTTAAATACGATATATAAATTTACTGTTAAGTCACCATACTGCAAAATATCGCATATTTATCGATATCGATAAATATTAGGGACTGTGTTGGTCGAGCCCTAGCGATTTTTTTCTTTGTGTTGGTAGCAGTGACATGACGTCACGACCGTCGAAAAAACGCTTGCATTAAGCTAGGAACATACTACGCGGACGTCCGTCGTAAATACACATAACCGTGCAAACTATCGGTCGACGGACGCGGACGTGGCCTTGAGCGCACGGACGTCCGATCGAAATCTGGCTCTCTGGATGTTTTGTTCCGTGCACACTGGTAGGTCGCGGTCGCGGTCGATTTACGACGGACGTCCGCGTAGTATGTTCCTAGCTAGTCGGTTCGAGGGTTGTTCGAGAGTGCCGACATACGTAGTATCTTCTTAGTAGTTTGTGGTGCCGACTCTTAAAACTTAGTGATTGTATGCTCTTTGGGCTGGACTAGACCACCATGATCCTATGCATGTATGCAGCATCTATGTATCTTGTTATGTGTTCTTATACCAAATAAATATTTTTTCTTACTTTTCTTTCTTTCTTTTCATGACTAGACTATAATACATAATACATCGGGCGTGGTATGCATTGTCCAGCACTTCGTTACCCTTTAGGGGCAATTAGATCCATACTGGCTGCCGATCGTTGGTTATAGAGCAGTTTTAATAGTGACTTAAACGGGCCAAATATTTAAATGACATTGACAGTCATTTGGATTGACCATAGAGTAAAGACATTGGACCAAAATTCAAAACATCAACAAAACATATGAACATCAACATGTCATTGCAATAGTTTTGGCAGAAATCCTTGCAATATAATTAATTTATAATAATATACTTTTATTCCATTAAAAATCCCAAAATCCTATAATGCTGCATAATGATCATAGCACTGCAGATGCTGATTATTTTCCGTGAAAACATTTTGGCACTTTTGGATGGATGGCTGCCTCCGTTTATTACTCAACTTCTTAAGAAGTTGAGTGATAACGGACTGATGAACGTGAAAGAAGAAATCGAAGAGCAGGTGTATGCAGACCACGATGACGAATGCGGAGTGGTATTCTTCCCGCCGGTGTACGCTCAACGGTATGCAGCGGTCTGCGATTGCCTTATGGACGAACAGTGGTTTGGCAGGTTAGAGAAGGCAAGTTCTCTTTTATTTTTATTTTTTTATCGACCAATACTTGCTATATTTATATTCATAAAAGGTATACATATATTCACCTTTTAAATTGATGCTACATTGTGCATGTAAAGAAGTTATCAATGTGCGCTACCTTTCGACACCAACTTGATATCGAGAATCTCAAAAAGTGTGGCAGTTATAGACAGAAAGTTTGAAGTGCCATATTTGCTTAATATTTTGACTATTTTCCTGTCCTAAAAATGATTAGTATCGTCCAGGAACACTCTTTGAACTTTGACTTTATATTTCAGGTCTTAAACATAGGGAAGCACTATGACATACATTTCTTGAGATACTTATCTGAAGTGACGGGAGTGACACAAATACTTGGTTTAGATGTTGCACACTCTCTGAACTGCACTTGTGATGTGTATGATTTACCAGTCAATTATTTAGAAAAATGGGAAAAACCATTACAAATTACTGTAAGTGTCTATGACTTTTCTTTTTTTTTTAGCAAATAATTGATATGAATTTACTCTCACTTTTATTTATTTCATCAACTCATTCACTTCATATCATGAACACATTCACTGTAAATTCAAAATTACTGGCAATTCAAATTACAACTGGAATGCAGCAGTTGGAATACAGTAACTTATTTATAAAAATATTGTGTGTCAGTTTCAGTTCAGTTTTTTTTAATGAATCTTGCCCATATAATTTCAGCTACTTCAAGGTAATGCAGCCGACCCAGACTACAGGCTGATTGGCTGCGATGCTGTTGTTGCCATTGAGATGATACAAAAACTATTGCCCCATGATCTGGACAGACTTGTCCACAATGTGTTTGGTTTTATCAAGCCGTGGGTTGCCCTGTTTACTACACCTAATGCAGATTTCAATTGTCTTATGAAGAATTTGGATAAGAATGGAATGAGGCAGTCCGATCATTATTTTGAATGGACTAGAGAACAGTTGCATGATTGGTAATTGCTTTTTCTCATTCCTAAATACTTACAAGTAGAGTCATCAAAATAACTGATCAGCAGTTCCAAAATGTATGTAGTATTTAATCTTATATTGTACAGTGAGCTGTATTCATAATTTCTCCAAGCAATTTCGCTGCTCACTGTACATGGGTCTATCAGGTCACACTGCTAGATAGAGTATGCAATATGTGCATCAGACTGAAAGTCACACCTATAGTAGGTTATTTTCTGCCCTGAAGACTACATGGCACAAGATGCTTTAATAAACAATACCTATGGTAGCTTGAGGCACAGTAAGACCAACCTTAACCTAGCTGATGTGGCAAGAAGAACCTAAACCTGACAAATAGGATAGAAAGGGTAGATAACATCAACGAAACTGGAAACTATGGAAGAAACAGACAAGGAGAGCAACCACAGATAATAGGATAAGGTTTAGGAACAGAAGATTGAACTTTATATTGAATAGGGATGACAACTACATAAAAATATGGCATTCTGTTTAGTCCGTCAGTTAGATCGTCCAAAAATACTGAACACATATTTTTCGCTTTTTCTAATTCATTAAAAAATACAACGATATAGAGCTTCAAAGTTCCGGTTGACGTTACGTTGACGTCACTTCTAAGTAAAAATTGTACCTAGGCGTGACGTCACGCGAAACATCAACGCACTGCACCGTCGTCATTTTTCGTTTACGAGAAAAAATACGTGTCTAAAATTCTTTGATAATCTAACTGACGGACTGATTAGTTTTTTTAGGCGTCTCGCCTATTAAATATATTGTCCAAATATTTCAGGTGCAGTAACATAGTAATGAGATACCCAGAGTACATGGTCATGTCTCGAGGCATTGGGCCCGGGCCTCCGGGCACCGCTCACTATGGCTGCTTCACTCAGCTTGTGCTCTTCATTTCTAAACATTACTATAAGAAGATGGAATTCAATGTTAATAGCTTGGTCATGGTTTCAAGTAAGTATCAATAGTAAAAACTGATGCTACAAAGCTATGTGTGTTTTAATAATAAGTTCTATTATTAAGATGTGTGTAACAAATTAAATTATTTTTATTAAATACTAGCTTTTGCCCACGGCTTCGCTCGCGTTAGAAAGAGACAAAAGTAGCCTATGTCACAAGGATAAGCAAACAGACACACACACTTTCTCATTTATAATATTAGTATGGATTTTTTGATTTGTTTTTTAAGTAGTAGCACTACTATATATAAATTATAAACTGAAATAAATACCATATACTAATGAAAAACCACCAGTGGGCTTGATCGCTTTTTCTTTAGTGTATGGGATCTATTGCAGTTTATAATTCTATAACTAAGGCTTAGCAAAAAGCTTGTGTGACTTCAAAGTAATGACTGCATAATGGCCCATCCACGACACTAAACGCGACAGCGGTGAGCGGCAGCCATACGTGCGAATGAAAAGTCCTATCGCTGTGTCTCGCTCCAATGTAATACCATAAGTAAGTGGTGGACAACCTTTGCATTGGGCACCAACATTTGCAGGAATTTTAGAGGAGGGCAGGATAATAGGCTACTTGGCCTTTTTTTATAAGTCTGTCTTGTACTGTCCAATTAACCGAAATAAAATTCATATTTCATTAATCCTTATGACTTAAAAACAGCAAAAAATATTTTTAAAGCATACTTTTACGTAATCAGGCGAAAACAACACAGTCCTGTTAATCTATAGATTATCTGTGTATCAGGTCATTCTATTCGAAAACAATATTTATTTTTCTGACTTTTTAAGTATGCGGGCATAAAGTTCAATATGTCAGTGATTGTATTCACGTGCATTAAGGTTCGAATTCGATGACGTCACGACATCGCTGACAGCGTTTTCGGTGACCAAAATAAATAAAAAAATACACACATTTTTAACCAAAAATACGCAGTCATCATACACTTTCAATACCCAAAATCTATTGATATTGTTATTTTATGTCAAATACTACAGAAGACAATTCTAAAGACTAAATTCGATTCGATTTGGGCCGGACATGGCTCGCGGGCCGTACTTTGCCCACTACTGACATAAGCGATATACGATAAATGTTGTAATGTTGCAACATATCCATATAAGTTGCTTTGGCAATACCTAAATTTACTGGGGACAAAAGTATATTAGAATGGTCATAGATTATCCGTAATGCCCACTTTTTTTCTGCGATTTTGCGAATGACACTACCATCAAACTTAGCTTTTGCGATTGTCCCCATACTTTAATCAAATACAATATTTAGTAATAACGTCTCTAGGTATCCCGGAGCCGGAAGAAATGAGCGAGATTGGCTGGCTATCGCCCCAGATTGCGGACAGTTCGCATAGCACGTTCAATAGACTTGAGTTAGTATCAACCTAAAAACTAAACTAGGCGCCTTAGGCACTGGTCCCACCAAAAGCAAGCGACAGAAACTAACAATAAGAAATCGTTCCCGTGTAAATAAAAGAGACGCGATGATAGCGCGAGCGTTGTTCCTCGCCGAGCGATGAACTATAAATCGCTCTCTCTCTCCATCTACACTGGAGCGACTATCATTTGTTCGTTTCTATCGCGGATAGCTCATCGATTATTCGCTTTTGGTGGGACCAAAGCCTTAAGTAGAGGAAACAACATACCATATTCAGCGAGGCGTGGCACATATTGTCACTACTTTTAAAAAACCTTGTATCTTCGTCTGTCAATGAAAAGAAAATTGTAGTAAGTATGTATGGAATGCATTTTTTTTTTTTTTATACTACGTCGGTGGCAAACAAGCATACGGCCCGCCTGATGTAAAGCGGTCACCGTAACCTATGGACGCCTGCAACTCAAACAGTGTCACAAGCGCGTTGCCACCCTATTAGAAACTTGTACACTCCCTTTTGCTGTGTACAAGTGTAGTAGTACACAGCAAAAAGGAATGTACAAGTTCTAAGGAGGGTTCGGGTTGCCGACGACTCAAAGGACAATAGACGGAACAAGTTAGTTCCGCAAGTCCTCCCGTCATCAGCACACCGCACCCTCGTTGAGCTCTGGCAGCCTTACTCACCGGCAGGAACACAACACTATGAGTAGGGTCTAGTGCTATTTGGCTGCGGTCTTCTGTAAGGCGGAGGTACTACCCCAGTTGGGCTCTGCTCTAGATTCGAGCGAGACGATATCCGCTGTGCTGTGCCCTACCACACAAAGCGGAATATCATTCGCTATGCCCTACCTCCTCCTGAAATGCATATAGACTTACTGCGTTTTAACTTTGAGGAGCAGCGTGAGATACGAGATTGTTTAAAAGTAGTGACGATTATGATCTGCAACATCAGTTACACTAGAGCTAGAGTATAGTAAATGATGAAAAATAGACATCTGTACTCGTATCAATGACTCGAGAATCGTCAAAGTTGCATAATATCCGCACTGCTGCTAATAAAAAAAATACAATCACTAGTAAAAACAGACTGTAATAGTAAAAATGTAGACAAGCATTTACAGATGTAGTGCGAATGCGAAATGATTTTCCTTCGTATTTTTACGGGAACGTTCGTATTTGTCAGTTAATGTCAGTACTTGTTGTACGCAATGCGAAAGCTGCGATATATGTACCTACAGGGAATATTATATGCGTCTCTGAAATCCTTAAAATTAGAAGTAGATTTCCGCTTGCGAATGTAAATTTAAAATATGAATCATTAGCAATTTAAAATTACTGCGTCCAAAAGTAGATAGTAATAGTTAATTTCTCATCTCTCATTCCTGATGTAGCTAGGCGCTTCAATATTCACGACTTTATCTAGACAACATCTACCGTATTGTTTTATATATTGTGCCACATTGCATACTGTTTACATACGTATGTATAATCAAGCATAGACATTGTAACAGACCTTATATTCTACTCGACAGAGCTGATTCATCGCAGATTAGCTCCAGCGTCTTATCTGACGTCACGCATTGCTCAAGTTACAAATCCTTTACGAACCACTCCGTAGACAGGACTATTCAATGCGATCTTGACATTGAATTCGGAAAGAAATTCATCATGTTCGACGATGATGAAATGTATGAGATAAGAATAGCTCGCAGGAGAGCCAATGGAGATGTTTATGAAATCGGAGACGTTGCAAGCAGGTTCGTATTTTTAATTAAGGTTTGCCCACTAGACTATACCATGACCGTGCTAGGAGCGTATCCGGCACGTAATTTTACGCGATACGGTCTACCTTGCCCACTGAAACGTGCCGATGGCGTCTCATACCCGTATGAACTCCGCACGTACTAGTCTTTGCCCACTAGTTACACCATACCATGACCGTGCTAGGAGCGTATCAGATAAAAAAATATTCTTTGTATGAAAAGGCCCGTTCCGTCACCGTCGCGACGGCGCGTGTCCGCACCGTCAAATTATATTCTCGCCGACAATAGTTGCCGGAGCGTGCATGGCACGCGACGGGCACGGTCGGTGACGGAACGAGTGGGCAAGAATTCATACGTTTTCATACATAGAATATTTTTTTGACGGATACGCTCCTAGCACGGTCATGGTATTGTACGTACGGTCTAGTGGGCAGAGACCTTTAACCTCACATGAAGTCCATTGGCCTTTTGAAATCATTTAGACCTAACGTGGGTCCTTGTGGTAACTCATTTTTCGAGGAATGTATTTTCACAAGGGTTTATTTTTAACCCCCAACGCAAAAACGATGGGGTGTTATAAGTTTGACGTGCCTGTCCGTCTGTTTCTGTGTGTCTGTCTGTGGCACCGTAGCTCCCGAACGGATGAACCGATTTAGATTTAGTTATTCATTGTTTGAAAGGGGAGTTTGTTGGGAGTGTTCGTAGCCATATTTTTCTTAGCCATACTTCATGAAAATCGATCCACTATGTCGGGGTTTCTTTCAAAATTTTAATTTAGTGGTTATTTTACGTACGTAACTACAGACACTATACCTAGATAAAACATCTGAAAAGATGAAACATACCTAATCATTATTTTTGTTTGATATCATTGATATCCATAAATAAATGACTTCTTTGAAAAAATACTCTTTACTCTTCTCGATAATACTGTTTTCTATTATGTTAAGTATTAAACGATTATTATATAATATTTCAGTTTGAATAACACCATGCACGCTGTAAAGAAATTCTCGAAAATAACACAGTATTTAATAGAAAAAAATGAATTCAACAACACCGATTGGATGGACGAAATTCTAGTGCTAGCGGAGAAATTGGCAAGCAAACTAAACCATCGTTCGGGGGATGCTGGGCATACGTGGAACAACGTGAACTGGGGGGAAAATGTTCCGTATTGGAACCAGTATTATACGGTTATGGGAGAGTATACTTTCCCGTATGAGGTAATCGTTCGTTTTACTTTTTGTTATCGAGGCTTGATTCTCACAACCTTTTCTATAGTATCTATAAAATGCTTTGCGAAGGAATTTTCCCCTCACTAGCTCGGAAACACGTGTTTTGTCCTTTAATACCAGCGGGTAAAAACGCATTTTATCCACTAGTGGGTAAAGTAATTTGACCTTGAAGAAAGTCAAATTAACTGCTTTAAAATTGATAAAAGTAGGTGAATCTAGTAATAAAGATGATTTACCACTTGTGGAACTACTGGAAGCAGTGATAAACGCATTTTTTGCGTTGTAGTGTCCTCGCTACAGTGAGGGGAAAAGTTTTGTTTTACACTCGGGTGCAAATGTATTTTACTTCTCGTGTGTTAAAAAACTCGCAAGTTCAGGATTCTATTCTCGAACCACTCGCTTCGCTCGTGGTTCAACTATAGAATCCTTTCACTTGCTCGTTTTTCAATTCCACACTCGGCGTTAAAATACAACTTTGCCCCTTGTATAACAAATAACTATTATATCATATTCAACATACCTGAATATATTCACTTACGTTTTGTTTCATTTATTTTCAAACCGAACATTTTAAAGCCGGACAAGAAATATATGATTATTGTCAGGAGGGCGCTGTTATTCTGATGTATCGTATGACAGTTCAGTTTAGTATGAAGAAAATAGTTCTAATGAAAATCCGCAACATGGCGCGTAGTCACATATTTCTGGTCAGGCTTTAGTTATAACCATAGTTCATCTACCAAAAGGTTCAAATTTCGGGCTTAAACATAATGATTCTTACATAGACAATTGAATATAGTGTTAAAAATTAGCTGCCAGAATAAGTTCTTGTGTTCATCGAGACGATTTCAACAATGTTAAACACAATTTTGTCGCGCTTTTTATCCCAGTTCTTTCTATGGCCATCTCCTGTATCCGTCAGCAGTTCATCCTATTTAAATATGTAGGGTCAGATAGGGAACGACAGCTCATGTACAATCATGGGTAGAATTGAAAGATGTCTTCATAGTAATTATTTGCATATTCCAGGGAAGATCCAAGGAAGATGTGATTCTCGAAGTGCTGTCAGAGGAGATCAACAAGTTGTTCGACAAACACGTTGAGGGCAACAAACTGGGGGTGCCTGTGGAGATGTTAATGGACGCTGTCAAACATGTTACCGATGATGTTGAGAAAGTTATGTAAGTAGCTTTTGATTTTTCGATTCCATAGTATTTTTTTATGAGTTAGATTCTCCACTCAACGACACTGAATGGTTACCTCACAGATTAAATAATATGTCAAGCAGAAAAAAAACTTTACACCAAACTGAAGTAGTTCAGGGTCGAATCGTGCTGCCTCTTGTCCCTTTTGAAGGCATGCGATGATCAAAATTCGAGTAGGGTCTTATCTGTGATCATGCACGCAAAGGGATATCAAATAGCCTAATAGCTAGGAGGAATTCTGGGTCGAAGGGCCCACCTGGATAAAGCGAACAAATTCTCACCACTGCCAGCTGTTCCTTATAAGGGGAAAAGTTCATATACCTTAGGTACATGACAGATCTGATGTGACAATCTAAGTGCCAGTTACATACACCATTCGTACTTAACAAACTGATCAAGATTAACGGGCGGTTTACTATTAACATCCCATACAAAGGATCCACTTTAACAGTGACAGACGGTTCTATTAATTTTAGTATGATCATGGAGGACAGCGGGTACGAGTTGGAGGGCGAATCCGTCGTGTACACTGGAGTCGAAGACTTAGATCCCAACTACGAAGAGGAGTTCAATTCCACCGTTGAAGTATTATACTAGTTGTTTTTTTCTGTTTACATGTATTAGACTATATCCAATTTCAAACCGTCATCATCCTCCTTGCGTTATCCCGGCATTTGCCACGGCTCATGGGAGCCTGGGGTCCGCTTTGACAACTAATCTCAAGATTTGGCATAGGCACTAGTTTTTACGGAAGCCACCTGTCATCTGACCTTCCAACCCGAAGGGTAACTAGGCCTTATTGGGATTAGTCCGGTTTCTTCACGATGTTTTTTTTTTACCGAAAAGCGACTGGCAAATATCAAATAATTACGAGCCGGGGATCGAACCCGCGACTTCCGGATTGAAAGTCGCACACTCTTACCGCTAGGCCACCAGCGCTTCCAGATAATCCAATTTCAAATCATATTGAATAAGATGTGGATTGTAACTCAACCATTAAATTCTCATTTACAAGAGGCGCGAACTTGCATGCGGTTTCGGTTACATTGCGGACTGTTGAGGTTACTTATAATTCAGCATATGAGCCGATTAGGAGTCCGTAAGTCGTAACACTATTTAGATTTACCAATGTATATTACCACTTTATTATACGTTACAGATTTAATTAAAATGCCTCATTTACATGTTTTATTATACTCAGACCCTTCATAGAGGTATATTTTATTTTGAATTTATTTAGACGTTAGCAATTTTTTTTCAGTCTGATTCCGTATCCGATGGCAGTTCTAGCGGGCTCGATTTTAATGGTTCGTTACTTTTTTTTATCATCCCGTCACCTTTGACTAATGTTAATGACTACATTTGTAAGAAAAACTGGTCGTCCCCTATCCTAGAGAAGCCTAGTATCGCAACCTTTTTCACTTGCGTAAATCGCTACTTTATACGTGATCCCTGAGTGGTGCTAAAACAATCAACAATCTCGCAACCGTACCATGTCGTAAAATATCTCACGGTTCTAATTACATGGGTGAATCAACTTTTTCTTACCTGTTATTGCCATGGTTACGGTCCCCTGAGTCACGCTGGTTTTATGCAAAATTATGCTACTTAAACTATGCAAACATGCATTTTTCTGGTTTTAAAACCCCTTCCCCTAATTTGCCACCTACAAAAATGGACTACAACTACATGCATGCTGGCATAATTTCAGTAGCATAATTTTGCATAAAACCAGCGTGACTTAGGGGACCGTAACCATGGCAACAACAGGCAAGTTGATTCACCCACATACGCCATACGACAATTAAATAATATTTCAGCAAAGCTGTACACAGACATCATAATGTAGATATTCGACACATTTCTGCAATCCAAACATCTTTGATCACACAGGCCGTTTGCTCAATCGGACACTTGCCCGCAAAATCAAGATGCTACGTTTGATGTTACCGCAAGAGGAAGATATTAAGATAGCATTACGCCACGTCGTCTGTAGGCTGAAGAAGATCGCGGCCAGCTCTGGTTACAAACAAGGCCCCGCTCGATCCAGGTGGCTCCAGTCGAAACTTCTAGAATTGTTGACGTTGACCGAAAAATCGATTTTGAGAAGGAATTTGAGGCAACAGAAAATCGTTCCATTAACAAGTATGAGTTATGGTGAGTCTACTTACGTTATGCGGTATAAGTGTAAGGCCTGAGTGCACGCTTATATTGAGCGTGGAGCGGGGCGGGGCGTGCGGCGTGCATGTCAAACAATTGAAGCTCGCACAAGTGTCCTGAGTCCACGCTGTATGGCGAACGCTCCGAGCCGAACCAAACGCTCCGAGCGTCCACTCAGGCCTTACACTAACGGCCCAGCCACGACATTGGTCTTAGCGCGACAGCGGTGAGCGGCCGCCATACGTGCGAATGAAAAGACCCATCGCTGTGTCTCGCTCCAGTGTATGGCCGCCGCTCACCGCTGTCGCGCTTAGACCAATGTCGTGGCTGAGCCGTGACTGTTGTATGGTAGCGTCGCACAACTAATGTAAGGAGTTATTGATTGGTTGTACTACATACAAGTTTTTCTACCAATCAGCCACATTCTTTATACGTTAGACTATTCAGGCGAAGAACTATTGTCTAATCTTATTACGATATGTTTCAGACACCGGAAATGAAGTAAACAACCAACTGTCTAGAATTAAAGCAGCAGACGATACAGCGTAAGAAACTACAATTATCTTGTTATAGGGCTGTATTTTTGCCTTGTTACAGTAGACAAGGCATACTGCTTCTTATAGGTTGATTTACGAAAGCTGGCACGAATGGAATGAACGACACCTGCATCGGTATACAGTCGTATCGTAACTTTCAAGATACACTATTTTATTGGTTAAACTGTCACACACATAGATTTTTTCATTCACTCGTTCGTTTTATTCGTGCCAGCTCTTGTGAATTGACCAGTACTTGTCACACGACGGAACGTCCGATTCCATACAGTCTACATTACTCGAACATTTTACATTTGGCATGGACACAAAGCACATACCTAAGTCTTGTACTTGTTTGCTTTGCTAAAAAGGTTAATACAAAGGAAATAGAGCATGTAGAAGCTACGTAATAGTAAATAATTAGAGTTTGGGTCTTAGAAGGACTGTTAATATTTTGTTTCAGGAGAAGACTTGTAGAAAAGTATGAGGCCATGTTGCGGTTGACAGCAGCAGGTATTTTGTCTATTTTATTAACTCTTTAACCATTTTGACGTTTCTTGTACTCATTAGATTTTGAACTGTAATTCTTATTGTTGAGATGAGTTTTTGTTTTAAGTATGATGGTCATGGAAAGTGTTTTGCCGCTACCGATTAAAGGGTTAACCTGTTCCCCGCCTCGTCAAAAAAGTAATAGCGTGCCACCATCGCCTAGCTAATAATCGCAAGTAAACAATTGTCAACTTTGTCTTGTCAACTGCAGTTGTTGAATTTTTGAATTTTCCGACTTGATATCAAGTCGTGGCGTGGGTATATATGTACTCTTGGGTCGACACGTCACGTTCCTAAACTTGTCCGATTCAGGATCTCTTGAAAGTGGGAATGCTTAAAAACCGGGCTATCTTAGGCGCCAGTACCTACTTTAGTCTTATGTATTATTTGCAATATTTAAATACTAGCTTTTGCCCGCGGCTTTGCTTGCGTTAGAAGGAGACAAAAAGTAGCCTATGTCACTCTCCATCCCTTCATCCCTTCAACTATCTCCACTTAAAAAATCACGACAATTCGTCGCTCCGTTTTGCCGTGAAGGACGGACAAACAAACAGACACACACACTTTCCCATTTATAATATTAGTATGGATTTATCTAGGGTAGGATAGTGTTTAGAAATTATGAATGTGTACGTATTTCGTAGATAACGCAGGTGACGCCAATTTTGAACATGGTAGTGAGAAGTCATATCATTCCAAGGTTACCGATTGTTCGAGTAAGTTGTACTTTGTTTTATTTTGATCTTTGATTTACAGAAGAAATTTAAGACTACATTTACCAAAGGGATTGGGGTGCGGGAATCTTTTGCGCTAGGTGAAAATTTCAAGATACATTGGAACTTACTATGTATTTTTTATTCATACTCCAACTATTTTGAAATGTAATGTTTCATCAACGACGAAGTGAAGTGGTAGTCACATTCAGTTAAGCTTTGTACTGTGACTGACCGTAGAATATCGTGAAAATACTATTATAAAAAGATTGTGCACTCCATCTTTATTTTGCTTACCAAATTGTAGCTTTGTTAATTGAAAAATAGCAAAGTTATACTTTTATCATTCTTTAAATTTATGTGTCGTGTTTGTAGAATGTCCTAGCATTGATTTATCAAAGTCATGTGACGACAACGAATCTCCCAACTTCCCTGCATCGGAGACCAATGATTTAAGTTTGACACCTAACGAGGACTTGACACAGTATACGTTAGACGAACAACATATAGACAGTCTACAAGACTGGGAAGACAAAGACATGAGTCTGTACCAAGAAGAAACAAACGAGATAAAAATTAGGAAATACGGTGATAAAATGTCGCCAATACAATCTAAACATAAGAAATCGCGCAAAGATAAAAAAGGGAAAGCGAAAAATAAATCCACGAAAAGGAAAATAACTAACAGTTCAAATAGCAGTATATGTAAAAAAAAATCGAAACAAAGTTCGACTCTCATAGCCGTGAAACGAAGTCTGGTGAATACATCTAGTAACAAACTCTTAGACAAGAAAAATCATAGCGCCAGAAGTAAACCAGGGAAAGTTGTGAGCAAACTGACATACAATGATACATTATCCTGTATTGATAAGATGAGGAAGAAAATGGGGCCTACCTTTGTGCTCGCGGTTCCGCCCAAACCTGTAAGCTTTATACCTTTAAGTGTAGGTATATTACAGTACATTTCTCTTATAGTATTTCAAACATTTTTCAGTACAGATGGTGCTTTTTCTCCGCACTAGTGCGAAATGTGCTTGTCAGGTCAAAACTTCAGAGGCAATCTGTATTGAACAAAAGTCGTAGGTACAATACACGTGCGAGGAAATTCGTAATTCGTGTCGATTTAGTGTTTCTATTTATTGCCACTTATTTCAAACTTCCTCTTTTACGCACTTGTATCGTAATGTATTATTATTAAATTATTTTGGATATTCTTGATACAAACTTATTAATATTGTCTATTTCTTGAAGGTTAGAGTCATAGACAGTTGTAGTGCGAAAAAAATTGCCTTCGTATCGTTACGGAAACGTACGGACGTGTCATGTTATTTCTGTCAGTCTCAGTACAAGATGTACTGACATTGACTGAAATAGCATGACAAATAGGAACATTTCCGGAAAAATACTAAGGAAACTCTTTTCGCACTACATTCGTACATGTGTTGTAACTTGGCATGTCAATAAAGACCATTAATAATAAACATTATTTTAGATTCCAGGTAGTATACTCGAATTATGTCACCCCCATATTCAAAACAAAACAGCCGATCCTTATCAAAAACCTACTGGCTCGTGGGACGATACACCCCCACCTGCGGTCGCGGCCACAGAGAACAGTCAAACCGTTGAAATTTTGAGCCAAAGCGAAACTGTAATGGTGGCTTTGCAAAGAATGATCGGCACTGACCCGGATGTCGATGCGGAAATATACGAGCACGAATTGGAGCTCTCAGATTTGAACAGTTTGTTGAATGATACCTCGTACTTTGCGTATGCCGAGAGGAATTCTTCTAATGTCGCGGAATATGGTATGATTTTCTATGTACTGAATTATTTTCTGTAACGAATCTCCTTAGGCCTGAGTGGCGCGTGGAGCGGAGCGTTCGCCGGGGCGTGCAATGGGGCGGTAGGGTGGTCCACATTTGTATGGAAGAAAAATAAATATGACTAATCCTTTCTCCACATGGTTCCCTTTGTTCTACTATGAATTAGTAGTTTATGTACCAAATTTTAACCCATTTGCTCATTATTTACAGGTCGCTCAAGATACATTTAAAATTGGATATCTCCTATAATAAAATAAAAACCGAAATAATTAAAACATTGCAAACTGCCCGGTTCATGTTTTATTTAGCTCTAATGAAATAGGGAAAAATATAATTAAACCATTAAAATACCTCCATGTAAGATTTTTTCTTTAGTCAAGTTCATTTCATACATTTCAGTATGGCATTATTGCTTTATTTTGAGCGACCTCTAAATAAAGTCTGATTGTTCTCAAAATTGGTTGACATGATTTTAATAAGTTTTCGTGTAGAAATAACCATGTGGAGCTCAAACAATAAAAAAAATTTTTTTTTGGACCACCCTAATGGGGCGGGCAGCGTGCGTCTTGTATGAGCTTCAATTTGTTTGAAATGCGCGCCGCACGGTGCCCTGCTATACGCCCAATATGAGCGTGCACTCAAATCGAGAACATTTGGTCGGGGATACAGTATAGGCTAGTTCACGGTCGATTCATTTACTTTATATCTTTCGCTTTGACTTATGAAATAGAAATAATGTTTAAACATATCTACTGTCGTCCATATTTTTCTTCTAATTATGTGGTGCTTTATTTCGTGCACTGCATAATAGTACATTGTGCAACAAGGGGAGGAAGTTGAATATTACTAACGAGAGTAAGTTAAATCGCGACGGCTTGCCGGAGGGATTTAAAGACTCGAGTTTGTAATATTCATACTCCCCGAGTTACACACAATGTTTTTCATCACACTCAAAAGTTAAGTACAGTACTAGAAATTTCATAACTCCCTTGGGACAACGATTTTTCTATTACTCACGCTCCGCTTGCTTGCAATAGCACATTTAGTGTGTGAGGGTGATGAAAAATATTTTAAGTATAGGAAACTAGCCTATTGGCCAACACACATCAGCGCAGTGAATAATGCACTTTTTGTATTCTTTCTGCATGATCATACAATTTATTAATATAGTCTATTAATGTTTAGATTCACCTGGAATTGGCGGTGTTACCCAAGAGTCGTCTACCAACGCACAGCCAGAAATGGACGCATTGCCTAGCGTGTTGAAGGCTCCGGTTGTAGAAATTGTAACACAAGACGGTCAGGAATTTATCGCGTTGCAACGCACCATTGGTACCGAGCCAGAACTTGATAATGAAATTTACGAGCAAGAAATAGGACAATCAAGATTAACAACTTCTCTAAATAATATGGCATCGTTCGAGAACTTTCCTGTTGGAGTAGCGAACGCGACCTCACAGGAGTTCTTTTTATATGGTAAGGTTCCTTTATTTGATAGCTTAGTCGAATAACGGCTAGCAAACTTATCGAAGGTCATGTGACTCAATCTCTTATAGTTAAGTGAAATTGTACCTATTGCCCAACCTTGTACCGTAAGTACGTTTTCACATTATCCGATCCGATATCGGATGTCGGACCGATATCCCATACATTACAGGCGCCATCTTGGATTTTTTCTATTGCAGTCCTTCCGACATCCGATATCGGATCGGATAATGTGAAAACGCACTAAGGCCAATCTGCTGATGAATGATCAAGGCGAACATACCCAGTACCCACGGGGTTGAGTTAGACGGCCATTGATTTATTACTATTAGGTACGTTTTAATAAAATAGACTAGCTAAATGAAAACTTATTATTGATTATTGTATTCGAACAGTTGAAACAAAAAGTTACAAAATTACAGTTGGCGAAAATATGCTGCATACAAATACGTGGATAAATTGCAGGGGTTCCAAAAAGGACTTGGCCGACTGTGTCTATCAACCAATAGTCGGTTGTAACAGACAGACAGTCGGCCAAGACATTTTATGTTCTGTTTATATACATGTAGGACCACACACATCGCTTCAATAAATAAGTACAGTTACATTTTTCTTGTATTTGTCTTATTTACGGTGGTTTACTTTCTATAGAAAATATATTTTTAGATTTAAACGAACCTACGACATCGAAAGGGATTCGTCACGTAAACATGGACGTGCAATGCGGCACGGAGCGTCAGATCTCAGCGACCACCTCATTCACGTGTCCCCTCAATATGTGTGATGAATATCAAGGCTCCAGTCGTGACGTTCGGGCAGTTCTCAAGAACGACTGCGTAACCTCGACGCACGACATTTTAAGACCTTGCGAACAAAGGGGCTCTCCTTGGATGAAATCTGTTGGCATCATAATAAAAGACTCAAATCATCACATTAATGATACATCCAAAGAGACTGAAACTGCATCTGAGTCTTTCAGTATAATTGACAATGAGTTCATAAACACTACCAACCTCGCCAAAAACTCCGTGTTAGTCGAAACTATGCACTCAAACCTACCAGTGGAAGATACTTATAACTTAACGAAGAAAAAGAAACCTAATATCCGAACTAAAAGGACTAAGAGTCCTATACCAAGTAGTAGGACGAAATTTAATGAAACTAAAAAGAAAGAATCTAACCAAGTGTCGTCGTGGATTTTGCATGTACCAAAAGGGCCACGATCCAGACTGAGCTGCGGGGGTGTCCACGTCCATAGTTACAAAAATATTCAGGTATCTGAAGACGTAGTTTACCAAGGCGAGTGGCAGCGACATTTGCGATATCGCAATCCTAAAAACATCACCAACCGTCGACAGATAGATTAAGGGTTACCCGTAAACCGAATGCCCCGCCAGAAATACAAAAGCCGATCGTTTCAAAAACCGTCGTTACGCCTATTATCATCCGAAACACTAAAGCGAACAGGATGAAAGAAGCTGTGACTAAGAAGCAAATACAAGCCACGAAGCGACAAAGCTACGTGCCGCCCACCAAGGAACAAGTGTCCCAAAAGCAGCCCTTAAGCCGGGAGGTGTCCAAGGTATTTTACTTTCACGTTTAACCTTGTGATAAAAAATCAAATGTTTGTTGTTTGCCTGGTAATTTAGGTATTTATATTTATTGTTTTATTACAGGTTTCGTCCAAGTCGAACCTGCGGTAAGATTAATTTATATTGATTAAATACCTACTTTAGATTTTCCTTGAAATTCTGCTGAAAGTACTATCTTACTAATATTTTATTTTCTATTTTGTGTTCTCTAGCTATTCAAAATCAATAAATACAAAAACGAGTAAGATAACCCAGCCTCTACGGCGAACTAGATTTGCATCAACCCCTACTATAATAAAGGAAAATTCAGTTATGATCCCACAGAAGCGAAAAGTGTACATTCCTCCTTATTTGGAGAAAATGAGTAAAAAGCAGCAGGTTTCACAAAAATCTAGCATTATCCAAACTAAATCAGATAGTATGTCAAATCTGTTAAATGTAAATAACGAACAGATAACGCTGGAACCATCACAATCGAAAGTTGACGATCTGTTATCGACGTTGTTAAAAGTCTCCATGAAACCTGCAAAGGACTTAAATTATGTTGTGTATCGGAATGAAATGGAGACATCTCATTGCAGTACTGCAGTAGAAAATATACCCGTTACAGCCGGACCTAGTAGCAACGAAGATGTTTTAAGGCGCAAGCTCAGTAATCTCAGCAACAACGACTCTGCCTACTCGTCAAACAACAGCGCCTCGATCGCGTTAAATCCAGTAATTACCAATCACCAACCTTTCCAATCGAATAGGAAAACAAGCATCATAAAACCAATAAAGTCCAACATATCACGCAAAGGGACAAATACCAAAATGGTTTCTAGGATTAAGAAGTTAGCCAATTTAATGTTTTCGAAAAAATCACCCACGAATATTCATGAGAACTTATCGAAACGCTCTATCATACCTCAAAACTGTTCCAAAATGTATCTAAAAGTTGATTTATTAGTAGACGACGAAGAGAATAATGAATCGAGTGAAGAGTCAAGTATGTCCAGTGCTACTAAACACTTTTTAGAAAGTTTGGAGAGCGAAAATAGACCAAGTCCAAAAGACCAAAACGACGGAGGAACGAAACAAGACTCAAAAACTACTTTAGTAGTTGATTATAGTGAATCAAATACTCAACCTGAACCTGGCTCTAAACCTGAATCGAGTTTAGAATGTAATGCAAAAAGTGAACCTCAAGCATTAAACACGACAAATGTAATCACATCTTCAGATAAAATGTCTCTCAAAATATTAGACAGTGATATGCTGTCTAAAGCGATGGACATTACGAATGAATCCATAGCCGATAGCTGCAATGATATTTTAGTTGGAATATCTAAAGCGGTGGACATTACGAATGAATCCATAACCGATAACTGTAATGATATTTTAGATGAAATGAGGGAATTATTAGAAGAATGCTTGAACTTCAACGTTACGCCAGAAGCGGATTTAAACAAAGTTTCTGAGGATGCTGATATAATAGCTTCTGATATTGAGAATGTTACTCCTATTGGATCTGAGACGTACGAGACAAGCAGTAGTTTTTATCGAACATATGACGCCGGGTCGATGATAAGCCTGACGCGAAGTTTCACAGATTTCTCTCATAAGTCGCTGCCGTCACGTTCGAAAACTTCTGAGGTCCTTACGGATGAAAGTTGGTACAACATCGCTCCTTCCAGGCCAGAAAGCGAAATCCTATCTGAAAATAAGGATACTATCAGCGTAACTCAGGTAAAGGAGTAAGATTTTAGTAAGGTTCCAAGTCAAAGGAAATAATACGTAGTCTTATAAAATGGAGCATACTAATGCAATGCTGTATACTAATTTACATACCATAAAATTTGACTAGGTATTACATTTTTTATGCAAGAAAATGTACTCATTGCATTAGTAATAGAATAAGTAGGAATGGAATAAGTAAATCTGGACGTACTAGCACACATTTTGCGTTCTTTTCCCGCCGAGACAGGGAACGCGGCGAACGCGGGGATATCTGTGGTTGCAAACACAGAAAAATAATGAATTGGTTAGGGAAAAGAGGGATTTCTGAGGTCGAATCTACGGATAGTACATGACGAAGTGCTGTTATGTTTATTTTATCCTTAATAAATAATTACATACCCTAAAAATACAGCCAGCCTTTATCAAGTAGCCTACTATCAAGCTTTTTATTAAGGATGCTTGATTTTGCTTAATTAATGAAACTATTCATCGACATGCGAATATAAATATCGAATCGCTGTTCACGTGTAAGGAGAATGTAATAGGTCGTATTTTTACTGAAAAATACTACAAATTTTGCCTTGTTTTTATCGCGTTGTGTTAATTTTATTTTCCTTTATAGAAGCTTGTACCTAAACTCCACAAGTGCAATAATTATTCATAGGAAAACGAAATTTCCAGTGACATGTTGCATGTACAAACACACAAACGAAACTAGAACGCGAGAATTTGAACGCCGCATGTGTGCGTTGGAACCATGTGGAACTTTTGAGCGGTCAACGGTCACCAGAACGCGGAACTCTGACAGAACGCAGACCGCTCTCTGTCTGCGCACGATCTTATACTTCACAAGTCTATTATAGTTAATCTACTTCGTTGAGGACAGCAGGCTCCCGTTTATATGAAGTTTAAGTCAAGTGCATGATGATGTTCTCAGAAACCGAAGGCTGGTCACGCGTTCAGCTCTTTCTCCGTGAACGCTCAACCGAGCCCGTTCAGGCAACAGCCAGACTACGTGAACCTCGTCGACTCTGAGACGGGGAGTGTTGCGCAGGCGGGCAGACGAGCGGTGAGTTATTTTTTCCGTTTGATTCGAAACCCTGAGTAAGTCATTTAATGTTTTTTAGAAGTACGTTTACCTCACACCGTACCGTACAAAATCTCACGTTTACCAACTTTGAATGTATAGCAACGTTTTTTTCTCGATACCAAGTCTCATTTGGGGGCACTGAGTCAACGGAGTAAGTAATACCTAAGTTAGAATGTAGTTCTGAGACAACAGTGCACCCAGTTTTATAGATATTTTTTTGTACAAAATTTTCTCATAGATAGGCTTAAATTGCCCTGCGTTCAATAACTGGTCACTCTATACTAAAAATGGATTCTCTTTACCTATTACTAATATTTCTACTTTTAATTATTTTTTTTTACGTAAGATTTGCTATTATTGGCCACCTCTCAGTAACTGTCCACGTTATGCTAAAATGAATTCAAATTACCGTTCTGCAGAGTTCATTTTTAGAATAAGGTGGCCAGTTATTGGAAGGGGGTCAGCTACTGGCAATTTACCTACCTTATTCGTAGTCGTAACATTGGTAACAATTATGTATATGTATAATTAATCGAAGTTATGACTGTGTGCCAGACCTCTGAAGAAGTGTTGATGTCCGGACGTTCGTCAGAGAGCTACGTGTCCTGTGCTGTGGAGGAAGAGGCTTCGATCCCGAGTTGGTTGTATAACCTCAGTCAGCAGCCGTCGGGCAGTTTCTCGGTAAGCTACCTAAAATCGATTAGGGCCCAGCCAGGTAAGTTGGCAACGATGTGGGCTCCATCCACTAAATTAAGGCCTTTTAACTAAATAAATTTCGTATTTGGTATTTGTACGTTTAAAATAATATTTGCATCGTCGAGGTTGTGAAAATCATTGACAACTTATAATGGACTATACCTATGTATGTTTGAAATAAGTCAGTTTTCAGTACTTATTTATTTATTTATCTTATACTTTTAAACGAGCAATTCTTGTATATTTATTTATTTATTTATTTATTTATTTATATATATATTTATTTACACTGACGATCTCGGAAACCGCTCTAACGATTTCGCAGAAATTTGTTATGTGGGGGTTTTTGGGGGTGAAAAATCGGTCTAACTTATCCTTAGGTCCCGGAAAACGCTAATTTTCGAGTTTTCATGCGTTTTTCTTCGCGCGCCATCTCGTGTGCAGTAGTTGTACTGTTAAGACAGAATTCTTTCGGTCGATGTAAGTACTATTTATTGCAAACACTAGATGGCGACACAGGTCAAGGCTAAAACGAATAGAAAATACACTATTTGAGCTTTTGTGGCGAAATGCGCGCCATCTCGTGTGGAGTAGTTGTGTTGTTAAGGCTGAGAATTCTTTCGCTCGATGTAGGTACTATTCATTTTTGAACTAGATGGCGACACATGTCAAGGATACGAAACAGAACCGAGCGAAGCTCGGTTGCCCAGATATTTTATTTATTAACATAAGAGGTACAATTATAACAAAAACATATGTCCCACAAAACGGTTTTCACAGTTTGACTGTGGGATCAGAGTCTCTTCGCTAAGAAAACTAAAATAACATTTAGATAGTATTAATTAAAAACTTAAACAGACTTCTTTTGAATTTGGCTCTAGTATCTGTTATCTCCGTTTGAAACTCTCGGGTCTTTCGAGCCCGGTCATTTATAAGGCGTGCGTGGGGATATAGATCCAACACGTAGAGGCCGTCGGGAGAGCTTTGATGTCATGTCATGCCTGCCGGAACCCATTCACAGGTACATGAACCGTGAACCGGTTTCAACAGGCATTAGAAGCTATTGTAGATAATATGGATAGAGTACCTATTGGTCTATTGTTTAAGTTTGGGCGGAAAAAAGACTGGGCTGGTATCTGTTATTATTATTATTAAGTATATGTGTGCCGTTTTCAAGCATAAGGTACCACATTATCGATTAAGAATAAATGTGTAGCTTAACTTCAAACTTGGGTAAATCCATTCTGCTTTATGGTTGATTATATAAATAAAAATATTATGATTTGGAAGATAATCAACTTTATAGCAGAATGGATTTATCCAGGTTTTGGTTAGAAGTTAAGCGACACAAATAAACTCTGACAGGTAATAGCGACAAAGTGGTAATTATACTTGAGAACGTCATGTATATAAAAACTTCATAAACTTTCTTACATCGAAATAAATCAAATTGAAGCCGAAAAGGATTGTTGTACCTATTGTTTTTGGTATCCGTGTTCATACGCATTCACTTATTCTAATATTTATATCCTAGTCGAGTCGGCACGCCGTCCTTCCCGAAGTCGTTCCTGAACGGGACTTTGACGTGAACGGCAACGAGCTGACAGTTCACGGCGCGGGCGCGGGCGACGGCTGTGGGATCCACAGCGACCAATCACAGGACAGCTCCGGCCAGGGGACGTCATTCAGTTCTACTACAAGTTCGACAGCTCAAAGCGAGGTGAGAGACTAATCTGGTCTATATCAACATGCGTCTAGTAGGCAACGAGCTGACAGTCCATGGCACGGGTGCGGGCGACGGCTGCGGGATCCACAGCGACCAATCACAGGACAGCTCCGGCCAGGGGACGTCATTCAGTTCTACTACAAGTTCGACAGCTCAAAGCGAGGTGAGAGACTAATCTGGTCTATATCAACATGCGTCTAGTAGGCAACGAGCTGACAGTCCATGGCACGGGTGCGGGCGACGGCTGCGGGATCCACAGCGACCAATCACAGGACAGCTCCGGCCAGGGGACGTCATTCAGTTCTACTACAAGTTCGACAGCTCAAAGCGAGGTGAGAGACTAATCTGGTCTATATCAACATGTGTCTAGTAGGCAACGAGCTGACAGTCCATGGCACGGGTGCGAGCGACGGCTGCGGGATCTACAGCGACCAATCACAGGACAGCTCCGGCCAGGGGACGTCATTCAGTTCTACCACAAGTTCGACAGCTCATAGCGAGGTTAGAGACAAACAAGATTAATGAAGGTTAGAACCATGAATTAAACAAAAAATTAAAATTCAATTTCGCCAATTTGTGGCTTTGCATTAATTCGACTATGTTTTTTTATCGTCAGCCTAAAATTATAATTCTCCTTCCAGTCCATCGCGGTAGACCCAGGATCGTTTCTGGCGGATTATTCACCGCCGGGAGAACGAGCACATGCCTTAGAAATGGCTCCACCAGATGAATCTATTGAAACCTTAGACGTTGAAAATTCCGGTGAGTTATTTTTTTATTTCTTGGTATATGCATAATCGGTGCGATAGTTTGAATACAATGAGGGCCACCCACGTTACGTCTTGTCTCTCCATTCGCTAGCGAGAATGTCATTTACTCTTAGTCACAATCAGCTACCACCGTCTATACTCGCTGGTGTGATATTGTGTGGAGGCGTTCCTCTAGCGGTGAATTCACTCACGGTAGCCCTTATTAACTATCGATTATCTTAACCCTCTGTATGAACGTATATTGTGAATATTTTTCTCGCTAATCGTTCATGTTTGTATTGACTATTCTAAGATATAGCGGCAGACATTTTAGGTTTGGATGGTTTTCGGACAACACACTTTTTACAAATATTACATTCATATTAAAATCCGTACATATATACCTAAATACGTTCCGTCATATTCATTAGAAGGGTACGTACCTTTTTTTTTAAAGAGGGGAAATGCATTACGCATACCTCCCAGGCGCGGGGATGGGCCTGGGATGGTTATGTGGGACTCCCTAGGCTGATGAGACCAACAGTTTAGTATGTTGACTATGTTGAAATCGCACCTCGAAATTTTTACTCCACCAAAGCTCATTTCGAAAACGAACTTTTCCATAAACATGCGTAATTTTGACACTTGTAAATAAAAATTACATAACTTAAATATAACTTTGTACTTCGTGAAGTTCCCGCAACCTGTCTCTATACTTAGTAGCTCGCGTTTCTTGTAGGATAGGCCTACGTTTCCATAATTCCATGCGAGGCGTTGTGATATGCTTCGACTGCTAGACACAAACTCTAAGGCCCACTTGCACCAACGACTTAACTCAGGGTTAGTGGGCTGTCAAATTCCATATAAAATGGTTGGTTAACCCACCATTTTCGTTGGTGCAAGTGGCCCTAATAATATTATACTAGTAAACGACTTTTCGTTTCGTTGAAATAGAGGTATTCCTTCAGTATTAATAATACGTATTCTCTTTCCGCACTCAGAAAGTCAAAGCCGGCCTACAAACAGAAATCGTAACCCACGTGGCGCACACAGAGTGAGCTTGCCGGCCAGCGATGCCGACGTCAGCTCTATCGACACTGACGTCCCCTCCGATTAAAATGTTTGTTTCTTTCCGCTGCCTGGGAAAGAAACAAACATTTATTACGGTCAATTAGAATCTTAGGCCACTGTAGATAGAACCTTTTCACAGTAAACATCTAAGTGACTTTTAAGGCAAATAAAGCACAGTGTCAATGAGACAGGGTTCTAGAGTGGCGTAGGATTCAAATTGGTTGACTGTATAGTCAGCATCGATATATTGTCAGTTGTCACACACCATATATTTAGTACCTTGACTGCTACAATACATTGATGCTAACTTCTTAGATATACAGCGATTCACCAAGGAGGGTGAATGAAACGAAATATACAGATATCTCCGATGTTTATGTGACTTTCCGATATTGCCCTGTGTGTACGTTTATCTGCACTGACAACTTGGCGAACGCACAACGTTCTTTTTATTTCATATACTCTACTTAACAGTTATCATACGTGTTGGCCTATTAATGCATGTCCATTTGGTAAATCGACTTATATTTATTTTTTTATTCATGCGAGATTTTTAATTGGAATTCGTCTGTCCAACAAGCATATCTATGGCATAATTTCTAAGCATTTAATTACTTGAGTTTAGCGTAGACCAGTTTTAAATTTAAACCGTAGCTTGATATTGCAACAATATTGTGATGTTTATATTACGTTTGAAGTTCCAAATAAATTTTAAATAAAATAAATATCTTTTTCTTACCTTTTAGTCCTGTCGTTAGGTAATTACTAATTAACTATTAATGTGGAGTAGTAACATATCTTTCGTACGTATTTTATAGTTAAGACTATAATGGCCGCATTTAAATTACATTACTTTTCTAAAGTTTCGGCGAGTTATAGAATTATATATACCGTAGGCCTTAATAACCTGAAAGATTTTAACCACGTATTTTTGATGTAAAAACCAACAAAAAATATTATATGATGTTTTGTAATTTTTGGTAAAAAAAAGTACCTATTTTTTTACTATTTTTGAACGTATTTTCACATAAAAAGTAAACGTTATTCATAAAACTGGTACTTAAAATGAGTTACGTTTTTTTTTCAAAAAACCTTATTTTTGAAAGGTTTCACTTCACTTTTTGACATCTATCAATGTGGACTTATAATTATAACTACATATTGTTTGAAAGTTTATGTAAATGCGCCATACGAATAAATAAATAAATAAATGAGGATAGTTAGACTATACTCCATAATGGCATAAACGCCGTTAAAAGGGTCTTTTGTACTGAGTAACAATAAGCTCTGAAACTAGGCGATATCCAGAAAAGTTTAGATGACATTATAGTCTCTAAATGTAGTCAGGAATACACTGTTAAAATCTTTCGTGTTACTCCGGCCCACGGTGTATAATTCAACTTGGTTGGTTATCGCTAACAGTTACGTTGATATTCCATTCTGTCTGTCGTTCGCTGAATGACATTGAACTAATAAATCGGAAACAATATTGTAGCGCTCGTAAAGTACACGTGGTTAATAGCCCTGTTTTTAAAGTATAAGTACATAACATAACATAACCAAGCCACGGATACTTACTTTCCCTTGTCATGCAGATATACTCTGCCCTCTTTGGTTTAGGTTTAGTAAAAGAAATATGAAAATGAACACACATGATCGAGGAAATTGTCTTTTTTGCATTTATTCATATTGTACAATCTTATAATATGATTCATTCTGCAAAATTTTACAGGCGAGCAAGAATTCATATATAAAACAGTAGCTCTTCCATATTGTACATAACCATTTTTACCAGTATAGTGAAAACATGCGTATAGTTTAGTTTTAGGATAATAAATTACTTAAATACTAATTTTAAGTTTGGTTCTTTATTAATACAATATCAATAGGATTGCACTATCCTGTAAAGTTATTGGAATGTACCAAAAAACATACTATGGTGCTCTCTTTGCCGATGAACTTTCTATGCTAAATACGCAATAAATGTATCATTTCAATATAAAATATGATCATCGTGAAGCGATACACAGATACAAGGCAGGCATGATAATACTGGGCTAACACTTATCTCATTGGGTGAGTACAACGCGGAGTCTAGCGGCGCGAGGACCGAGTCTGGAACGGAGCGCGCGAATCTATTCGGTACAGAAATCGTCTCGAGTGAGCCAAAAGAGCAATATTTAAACGAGTCTCGATCGAGTCTATTATTATGCATAATGTAGAAAAGTATTAAGTTTTTTTACATTAATTTCATAGTTTGTTTTATTTCTTACGAGTATGCTCAATACATGGATAATAAAGATGAATTGCAATAACCTTTTTATGTGAAGCGTATTATTTAGGTATTGCATTTTTTACAGCGTTACCTTACCAATGTGCGCAACACTATAATAGATTCGCGGGCATATAATTTGGCGAGATTTATTTAACAAAACTATAATTATAATACTTATATCGTGTATTTCTTTGGATTCGACAGCATAGTACAAACCATGGGATCGTATAGTTTTGCACCATCACAGATAAGTATATAAACGTCACAGTTTGCGCGTCCTCAGTTCAAAGTCCCGCATATTTCGTATTTACCGAATGATATAAAAACGTATAAGAAAAATTTAAATGCCACTTATCGGTAGTTTTTTTAAGGTAACTATTACATCGAACATTTTCATTATTTTAAGGCAGTGAAACACCCAACTTAAATCCAAGAACCGTTGGGGACGAGATTACCTAGCTAACATTAAGATTAACTAGTAACGTATCACTAGACATTTTCACAGGCGACCTCTACATAACAGTCGCTTTTTTTTACAATATTTACACATCTTATTACACTAAGTCGGTGGCCGACGCCGCAGCGAGGGGTGCGCGGCACCAAGATGCGCCTCATACTATCACTATACTAGAGACCGCTATCAAACTGACGAAAAGGATTTAATTTTGTTAAAGGAAGGTACAGATTCGATTAATAGTTAGAATAATATTTATTGACTAATAAAAAGGTATCTGAGGTAATTTGTTACAAAAGAGGACATTGTTAGAGGTCCCCAGTGGGCTCGGACAGTGCGGGCGCGGTAAGGCAGCGGTAAGGCGGCGCGGGCGCGGGCGCGGTCGCGGGCGCTCGCTGCGCGTCGGCGCGGACTAAGCGGCGCGCAACGTACGACCAATGTTAGGTACGCTAGACCACTGGCTCATCGAAAGTCCATCGGCCCTATAAACTTAATAACGGCTTCAAATTAATTTACAGCTATACAATAACAATGTAAATATATTAGTGAATGTAGGTATCACGATAAATAATAAATCTACATAGAAGAAATCTAATATTTCGAGATCAGAAATTTACAACATTTATGAAACACGAATTTTTTCTATCGCTTCGTCGATGTCAACGATTTGTCTTAATTTAAATAGTGACACTTTTTGAAAAGGCGTACGTTTCTTATATTATACAAGGGCATCTTGTACTACTCTCATGATTAACAATAATCACAATAAAATTATACGTTCGTTTGCGTTTTCTTATTACATTATTATGTGGACAAACAAGTCTCTCAATTTTGATGATCTATCAACTATTATCAAAAGCTCACAGAAAAAATCCGCCTCACATTACAGAGTAGATACTTTGTACTAGTAATCAACTATAACTGACGTAAAATATATAAAAAAGAAACACACTTAAAAGCTAAACACCCGCTTACCCCCTCGACTCATACAACAACCGTTAAACTTTATGAGACGAGTAATATCTGCCCGGCCAGTACCGCCGCGCCTGCTGGAGAGCAAGCCCGCTATACCCCCCAACACAACGGTCATTTGACACTAAATAAATATACTATTCAATACCTACGTCGCAGGTTTCATCATTAATTTATCAAAATAGGTACTGAAAATGTTACGATTAACACTAAAGTAAAATGTAATTTAATTATAAAATTCTACACTCGATTATAAATCTCACTTAAGGTTTCTTTATCATTTAAAAACTGCAGATTATTGCTTCAATATATTTAACCCATTAACGGCTGATTTTTTTTCATGTCGCCGATTTTGATAATTTTTAAATATATTACTATATTTCTTTCCAGGATCAGAGACCAAAAGTTAAAATTTAAATCGGACCAATAGTTTTGGAGAAAAATACTGATGCCGTATGGCACCTCTAGCCTTGTACCGTGTCAACAATTACAAGTTGTTATTTTTTAAATATTTATGTAACTTGTAAGTTTTACGTACATTAAGGATAAAGGCCTAAATCGTACTGGCAACTACGTTATCTGGATTGTTTTTTACACTATTATAAGACCCATCTAGGAGGTACACCCTCAGCGCATGGTACCAGAAAACTGATTGTTTATGTAGATTCCAGACATAGCCAACTGCTTTATATTGATCTCACTAATTTTGTTCTAAACCGTTTGTGAAACAGTCTGAATATATCTGTATATTATAAGTAACCACTAAGTGACCAAAATCTTCATCACAATGTAGCATTGACATCCTAATTGTTATATAATGGCTAAAAACGAGGTATATGAAGCTCCGGTGTTAGGTTATACTATATGAAGCTTTTAATTAAATTGATACCGGTATTGAGATTTCTTAGCTGTAAAAAGCATCATCCTACCACGCCATCATCCTATCTTAATCTCAACCAGTGTTGTTAGAAATTAATTTATAACCAAGTGGGTTGAACCTTGATATACTGTATGGGCAAGAGGACCAAGATAGATGTTATAACTCAAAACCTTACTTTTCTTGAAGCAATTTCACTAGATATGTTGAAATAGGACAATAATAGTCTAAAACTGTAATCAAAACGCTAAAACATAAGAGGAATTAAAACACAGTACACGTAATATTATATCATTTGAAAAGACAACATACTCGGCTACTGATGCCGTACGGCATCGGCAAATTTTGCCGTGCTATACACGGAAAGTGAAATTAAAATTTAATAGTTTTTGAGTACCATCGGATCAATAATATGTACCAAAATAGAATAAAATGCATTTAATTTATACTTTACTAGAAATAAAACGATTTTTGACCATTTTCCTCAGGCCGAACATGAAGAATTTGCCCATTTTTAGATGCTATATTTTTGGGTACTCGAAATTAGTAGATATAATCCAAATTGCTACAATATATGTGGTTATAGTGATAACTGGTACCCTTAGGTATCTAATTCATCAAAAATTTGTTTAGTTTTTCAATAATTGTAACCTTAGACAGCGAAGTACTAAACACAGGAAAAGCGATGCCGTATGGCACCGCTAGCCGTTAATGGGTTAATGGCTAGAGATGGGTCGTGGGTAAATACCCAATCTACCCACCCAGGTATTTACCCGGTAAATACCTATCTACCCGGTATTTACCCGTATCTACCCAAATTGACGGGTAGATTCATTTCATGTTGGACATGCTGATTTGTGTTAAAATGGAGATAAATATTAAGTTAGGGGTTGTAATTATACACAATTTAAAACAAAACTGTTCAGTCAAATATACAATTAAGTTTACAGAAGTTTTAATGTATATTTTTAAAAAATAATTTAAAAAAATATGTTTTATGTGTGCTTTTTAGATTGTATTAATTAGTCGTATTTATACGATAAAGATAAACTTCCTAGTACTGGTTAGAGGGGGTTATGGTGGGGTTAGGGGGGGTAAAATGTATTTTTTTCATATTTCATGGAAACTACCATTAATATCGAAAAGTATTGTATGTACGAACTAAAGTAGACACAATTTCCTACAAAAAAGTTTATATGCATTTTTGTCATAAAACATACTATGTATGAGTTATGAGCTTGAAAAAGAGATTTTTAAAATATTTTTATTCACATATTTTTATTTACAGTTTTAATTTATCAAACTTATAATTTATACTAAAAGCATTTGAAATTATTTCCGTATGTCAGAGAATGATATTACACGATTTTTATAGTTGGAGTGATACACTAAAATCACATTTTATCTCATAGCAACCTATTCGTTCCCAATTTGAATAAACATTATGTGTACAATTACAAAGACTGACTTAAATTAATCTATTTTAGCCCAAACACCATTTAAAAACGTCAAATTTGGAAGAAAAATGAAAATACCCGCGTATTTACCCGCGGGTAGGTAAATATCGGGTATTTACCCGGTAAATACCCACCGTCGGGTATTTACCTGGGTAGTTACCCATCTCTATTAATGGCAGTATATGAATACCCATTACTTTATACGCTAAAGGAAGTTGCACTTTTATAAAAAATGTCCTAGTTAGGTGTCCAAATGAGAATGATTAGGAGCCATAAAGGCCCGATGTCTTGGGTTTGATATTGGACGACCCCGGGCCCGTCACGCTCTCGAGCAGGCGCCGCCGCTACAAATTAACAACTCTACGCAATCACACAGGTCTAATAATATTATGTATTTCCTCTTTATCACAGAAAACCATTTATATACAATTTTGTCGTACTAAAATGTCGTAACCTACAGCATGAGTCGCGAGAAATGCTTCAAGTTTAATCGTCCACGGACATGGGATATTGTGAGATGCTATGTATAATTATACTAGTTCCATAATTTTAATATTACTGTATGTGTACGACATTTTTTATTGCTTTACGAAATATTTACTGTTTGGTGTTGTAGTCGTATATTAGTAATGATTTGAGGAGCTACACCGCCCATGCGTTAGTACCAAGAGAATGGAGTATTTTTAACAAGGAAAGGGATTCTTGGGACTAACGGGTGTAGTCGACATGAGTTGATTGATATCTTATCACAATTAGTGCTATATGAACACAGGAGAAAGCTTCCCTTTTGTCAGTCTTTTGTCGAGGTCACTTGTATACGCGTTATTCAACATCGCAGAACACACTGAACTTGAGAAATCGTTTTGGATTACATACAATCTTTAGTTAGGTACAATAAAGTACGATGTACGCATATAGTTCACTTGTGCGACTCGACAAAAGACTCACATCGCACAAAACAAGGTGTGGTAATATTCCACGCCCAAACCATTGCTGGCAGATGGAAATAAAGTGTGTTGAATATTGATAAATACGGTCATTCGCCTATATTAGTAGTACTATTACAGTTAACACCTAGGCAAGTCGTTAAAGCATCTGCTGCGCGTGGGCATGTTTCATATGAAAATATTATTAATGTCATTTTTACACACATATATATACAGAACTACCTATCACTTTTACTATGGGAGTTTGCTCAATTATTATCAGTCCAAGAGCTCGAAATATAATTATAATTTTATACTCCTCCCTTGAATCTAATTAGTGTGACAAAAATCTACAAATGAGCTAATGTCAATATCTAGTTTCAAAATTAATCTTTCACTGGTAAGATAAATTTTTCGTTGCATTTTCTTAAACGCACCTATGTGCATCTATACTGTCGTCACAGCTACTAATAAAATTGTGCAATTGCTAGCAATGTTACTATTTCCTCTGTAACTGATACTTCTTACATTCACGTTTAGCATTAAGAATAACTGGTAGACCTATTGAGTCGGGTACTCAATACCGAACACTCAGGAAGGATGCGTATATTTTTTGACCCTAGTTTTATGGTCTGTTTTTATAAATTTGTTAAATTTGAGTAAGGTGCATAAGGGTAATTCCGGAAGTCGTGTAATTACGAAAGTCGCATAAAAATCACCATTATTTCCATCATCACAAGATTCCCCTTTCGGAATTACCAGAGCATTTCTGTCATTCGGAATTACCTTAATGCACCTTACATGTATTTGGTAATGTGTAAACAAGCCCTTATTCATAATAAATTTTCATCTGTCATCAATGGCGAGCGTGTACTTAGAGCTTCCAAATATATTCTATGATTAATATTAGTCGTGTTATATGCGACGATAAGGCAATAGCATAATATTATACGGAACGCGTACTTTCTATGTTTATTGCTTATGACATGTTCTTTCGAGGTGAAAGGACCGGCTTGGAGGTATTTAATTCTCACTAATAAATATCTCACACAGACTTGCCATTATTTGTCCGCTCATCCATGTTTGTATGGCGTATGATTATTACAAACATTTGAGATGTTCACTTATTAAAAATCTTAACTAATTAAATTATTTGCTAGCCAATAGACTAATTATACAATCAATGAGTTTTGACGTTTTGCGAGAAAAAATAACAATTTTGATGAACAGCCACTAGTAACTAACAATGCCTACTCGTATTACACTGGCCGTCAATAAAACATCTGCGAATCGTCGGTAGTACTATTCTCACTTTTCTTTCGTTTTGCCTCGATTCACCGTGTTTTATAATACAGTGAACAATTGGCTTTAATGTATTTAAAATTCCGGTATTACGTGCAAGAACTTTTCATTTGTTTTTAAAGTTATATCAATAGAGACTGCAGTTGCTATAGTTGCCGCTTTGCTCATTGTGTGATAGTGATAGCTCTTCGAGGCAGTACATTTCCTAGTCGCCGTATTCCACGCGGAGGGTTCAGGCTTCAGGAGGATAACAATTAATGGATATTATCAGCGTAAGGTATAAAATGTTTATTATTAAAAGTTAATCCCCTGGACTCTTCCTACACTTAGGTGGAATAAAAACCTTAAATACTAAGTAATTTAAAATCCTAGTAAAAACAGTCAAGCCGGTCTCGCACCAAGACGTCACGCATGGGTCTCAACAACCGGCCGAATTGGCTAAACGATTGTAAATAGGTACTCATTCATTTAAATTGTAGATTAGTAACGAATAATTACAACATGCAATAAAGTTATTAGTTACATATGAATAGTTCTACACCGTAAATTGTTAGTGAGCCAATCTGACCCTGATTGTAAAGAAATGGTGACGCAGGTTTCTTTCAGTATCTGGTGTCACAGTCGCTAATTTTATTAAAATACGCCACACCTGATCTCGATCAAGGAACTTTACAAGTATATTATGCAAATCGTTTTAAACAGACAAAAATTGGGTAATATTAAATTGTCCTTAGATAACTACGTCACTGTATTAAATGTAATATGGAAGTATCAAATCAAAATTCCAGAATCGAGAAGCAAACGTGCGACTGTCGCGTCGAGTTAGTTTAGTGGCGTTCATTGTCAGCATGGGTGTGTAATGTGAATAGGTAATGTTCTGAGAGCGAGCTCTGACTTGCATGTGGTGGGCCGCGGGCCGGCGGGCCGGCGGGCGCGCCCGCGACCCGCGGCCCAGGCGGCGGCTCGATGCCTGCAACGGTTACGAAACTCCTACTATGTGATGATATAAACAATCTCAACACTAAATATAACTTCACAACATTACATATAATATAAATAATCATTCAGAGTAATCCTGTTTAAATTATAACATTGATAACAGTACATAATTTTCATAATTTTTACCCAATTTAATTTAAAAATGACATCTTTAATGAAATACAATACATATACAATTCATATTATTAGCTTTAATTGTATTTATTAAATTTAAATAACGTATAAAGCACTTGGGGAGGACAGCAAATTCAATAAAAAATGTTATTATTAGGTATAATATTAACTAAGTAAAAATTATTTGCTATGTAAATATTTTATACAATACTAGTATTAATTTGTCTGACGATGAATTGCTAGTGTTTCCCAACGACTAAGTTGTAGATGGAGACGCGCGGCGCGCAGGCGCGGGCGCCGGCGCCGGCCCCGCGCGCCGCCGCCGAGGCGAGATAACGTGGACTTTATCGAGTGCAAATTTTATCATATAGAAAGTTACTTTTACAATACAGACTAATAATTTCATTTATGTAAAAATCCTAGCGCAAACGAGCTGTCTGGCACTGTTTCATACTTCGATTACCTAAATCGTAATATAAATTAAAGAGTAAAATTTTAGCGAATTAAAAATTAAATTTTCCAAAACTTTGTAAATACTAGAATTTGGATATAACTCATGGAGGCCCGCCGGGAGGGGGCGCGGCGGTGGTCCGCCATGTCCAGGAGGGACGTCCAAAATCCTGAGCAACGTAAGTCGTCTATGTACACACGGTCGCCGAGTAAAAACAAGATCGTTCGAGGCGTGTTGTCGCGGGTCGGGCCGGGCGCGACGCTTCAGAAGGTGTGCGCGTGAGTCGCGGGGGCCGCGGCGGCGCGCACGTCTCTCTGGGAGCGCGCGCGTCGGCGCCGCTAGCACCAGTCGTCCTCGTCGGAGTCGGAGTGGCGCGCGCGCGGCTTGTAGCCGTTGGGCAGGCGCGAGGGCGGCGCGGGTGAGGGCAGCGCGCGCGCGCCGCCGCCGCCGCCGCCGCGCCCAAGCGCCAGCGCGGCCTCGTACGACAGCGGCGCCACCGGCTCGTACGACCGCCCTCCCCGCTCGCTCTCGTAGCCCCGCCCGCGTCTGTTGCAAATACTATGTGAACAAACGTACAACATGTCATTCAACATACTCACGCCCTATCTACTCGCTTAGGTACACTTGCAAATAATATATTATTGCTTTTACCACAGTAAAAACTAATTTTAAGACTAACAATAGGAATAAGGGGCTAATTCTGGGCTCGCAGTGCATTTCGTGCGTACCAATAAACGATATCGATCGTATCATATAGATGAAGTACACTTTTTAATTAATTACATTGACCCAAGATTGGTCTAGATCTGTCACAACACGATACTTATACTGATGGAGCTCAAAGAAATGAAAATATAAAGAAGATATATGAATCATGCAGATGAGGTTCATGATAACTGATAATTATGTTGATACCCTCGGTTTTATTATACCTTTTCCTTGATCCATTTGCTTTCTTAGATTATTATAAAATTGTACCTTACCTATCTCTAGATCTATAGTCTCGGTGTATCAGTCTTTCTACTTCTCGGCCATACTCGTACTCATCGTGCAAAGGCTCCACCGGGTCCCGCACCGTTTGCCTCAATGATAACTGAAAAATATCAATCGAATTTGTGTTAGTCATTATTCTTATACTTTTCTATTATGACATGTGTTATCAATACATCCACGGCGCAGGCTTCGTTAAGTATGTTATATTATGTAATTTATGTCAAAAGGGTCATCTTTTCTATTGTCATAACATTAAACTCATATGACATGCGTAAATTTACTCATGCATTACTTTCATAAATAAATACTCTTCAACCTAACCTAACTCATATCTCGTTTCGACGAGTCCAATTCCTTAATTCATTGCGGGGTACTCTGAAGAATATAAAATGTGAAGATGTTACTTACATGAGAGGGGCTATGGGTGATTCGAGTGAACGGTGGCTGCTGCTTGACCTGCAGCGTGGACGGCTTGGTAGGCGTGGGCGGGAGCTGCCGGCCGCGGCCGCGCCGCGCCCCGTCTCGCTCCCACGACCGGTCCCGCCAGGCTCGCCATTCGCGGTCCCTTTCCCGCTCTCGCTCACCTATTGGAGCCCAAACTGTTCTTTGAATAATTTGGACGTTCCACTTAAGACTCATTTACATTACTCCATATGGCCCGGGGTTGCAAAAAACGGTTTTTTTCTGGTTTAAAAAAAAAAACATGAAAAAACACCGTGAAGGAATATGTTTCTTTTCTAAAGTACGAAATCTCAAAATTTACAAAGCTGTTAATTCTTTTATACGGTTTTTTAGACTTTATGTTATCTAATAAACGAATTGAATTAAATAACTTTAATTTCTGGTTTTATAAAGAATAACATTTACGAAATCTGAAGTTGGTAGTTATCGCTATTTACTGTTCGCAACACCACTGCCTCTCTCGCTACACGCCGCATCGGGGATTTCCCAATAAACGTTTCTATACTGAATGTTAATCGAATTAAAATGTACGTTATTGTTATTGAAACAATAAAACTCTCGAAAAACCGTTATTGTCGAATTATTAGTTCATCTGAATAAATACCATATTCAGAAAAAAATGGTACTCGGTTTTTTTCATGTTTTTTTCATATTTTGAAAAAAAAAATTGTTTTTTTTTCTATTGGCAACCCTAGGCCCGCATCTTGCATGTGGAAACTTGGTTCATATTATGTCCATCGTTCATAGTTCCCCAATGCGACATGCGGACCCCATCGACAAATGCAAATGCGCCTCTAATACTCGCAACGCAACCAACATCAACATTCAATGTTTCGCCGAAATAAACAAGAAAAATCAGGGTCGTAATGAAAATATACAGTCTGGACAATAAACAGATGTGCAAACAATTTTCCTAGAAATATCACGTATCACGTCGTCTAAACATACAGCTCTGTCACTCGTCTTCATGCGTGCGAAACCAAAATATTGACATTGAAAATCTAATTTGGATTAGACACAATGCTTATCTTAGCAAAGGGTCTTATATGTTCAGTTTAATTCAATATCGACTGTATATATTTCAATATATATTCTTAATTCAGACCCTTTGCTTTACAAATTTTTGGCAAGATATGCTCGACAGGCATTTAAAATAATTCTGTTTGATGATATAGACAAACGTATGTGACTTTTGTGATGCAGAAATCGTCCGGGACAGTAAAGGAATATGTGTAGGTATAATTTTGTGTTAAAGCTTGAGTTGGCTTGCGTGACTTTTAACAAGAATAGAGTCGTTAGATGCGAGGAATGAAACTGAAATATTGGTGTTTTGCTTGTGTCTCGAAATTATTTTTGTGTGTTAGCTGTTATTACAAAAGACCTATGCAGTTACATGTTTGAAGAGGAACGGAAATTTGAAGGTCAGTTATCATATTCGAGTTTGGATTAATAGACGGCGAGTCTTGTATGTATGTATGTGTGTGTGTGTGTGTGTGTGTGTGTGTGTGTGTGTGTGTGTGTGTGTGTGTGTGTTGTGTGTGTGGTGTGTGGTGTGTGTGGCGAGTGGATCTCACCGTAGGTGTGGTGTGGCGGGCTGGGCGACCGCGAGGGCTGGCTCAGGCTGGTCGTTGGGTGCGGCGCTCTCCACTCCTTCCCTGCTGTCAGGAATACCTTCATGTACCTTCCACCACGGTTTACCCTATGCCCGTCGGACTACCGACCTCATTTCCTTGCTCACAAAGGTGACTCTAAAAGTTTTGGGGTGTCTGTTCAAGGTGGTACCAAATGTACGGGTAGTGATGGACACGGATTTGGAACTGGGATTTTTCTGGAGCTTTTTAGCACATCTGTCACTAAATCGCATAATGCTCAATTCGGTTCCATTTTCGTTTGCAACACTATTGTATTCACTAAGCGACCGAGTGAAGAAGAGTCCTTTAAGCGTTTGCATGCTGCATGTTTTAGGTAGACTGGCCAAATGCATGCGCTTCAGGCACCAGAAATTTTAGTGTAGTTATAAAAAGCGAGTAAATTTGTGCAAACAAGGGTGGGTAAGAGTTAGTTCTGTAAGTTGGCGCCATATCATGCAGCAGGCAAAACAATAAGAAGAATTTGCTTAGAACATTGTTTTTACAAGCTTTTTATTAATAGTTGTATAAAGTCGGCCGCCTTTGCTTCTGCTGCCGGCGGTGCCGACCCTATGAGAAGTGAACTTAAATCTAGATATGTCAAGTATTGCCTGATGAAATAATATACGATAGGAATCGCTAACAATTACGTTATGAGCATGTATGGATGAGCTGTTATTTAATCATATCTAATTTGAACTACTAAGTCGGTATGTAGATTACAAAACTAGCTTTGTGATGATATTAATATGGCTAAATTTTACAGACTATGTATCTATTCAACATATTTTGTATTTTAGCATGGCCGATTTGACCAAAAATGTCTTATATCTACAACTACAAAACATGTCTACATCTACTTTAAGCTAGACTTCCCATCTTCTCACAAAACTTTCAGAGTACCTTCATGAGAAGAAAAATGTTTGCAAAACTGTTTAAATCGGTTGATTGAAGCTAAGTAAAGGTTAAATATGTCATTGTTAATATTTTTAAATGAAAATAATATAATACACTACAGGAACAAAATAATATAATAGTTGAGGCTACCAGCTCAATAACAAGCTAAAAGACTAGAAAATTTGTGGAGAAAATTATAATTTCCAATTTGCTAGCATGAAGCCATTGTCCATGTTCTAGAAAGAGAGAAGTATGCGCTGCTTGAGCACAGCTTCTTCACTTTCGCGAAAATGGCTATCGGTAAATTTGCTGATATCTATGAAGAACTAGTAGGTGTAAGTTGAATGTCTGTAAGATTACCAGCAAATCCACATATACTGGAGGCTAAATCGGGTATCTCAAACGTGTAGGATCGTTAGGTTGTAGGAAAGGGTGCGTACCATGTGGATGGTAATGGTGTGGCGGGCGATGCGAGCGGCCGTGCCGCTGGTGTTCGTGCTTCACTATCTCGACGACGTTGCTGACCGTGTCCGAGAACCCGATGTCGTGGTGGTAGCCCCCGTAGTGCCCGCGCCGCCTCGGACTGGGCGTCCGTCTGAAAACACCCTTCGTTAGCTTCGGCTCACGATCCGCGTCCCCTCATGCGACATCCCATGCATTTACATGTCACGTACAATTACACGAAACAGCATTTCCTTCAGAATAACAAACGGGTTAGTTCAGAAACTTGTTAGTGAGACGTTATTACGTGCAACGCTAACATACCGTTTTTCACAACGATTACTTTGACATCAATTTCTTCTTCGATGACACTACAAAATAAAATGAAAACAGAAATAACTCAAAATAAACGGCAACACAATAATGGAAGTTAATTATTCGGTATCTCACCTCAAACTGGAAGACCTGCCGTGGTGACCGTTTTGGTAGGTGTGCGGCGCCGTTAGTCGCGCCTCGTCCAGAGACTCAATAGACGCGTGGTGTGAAGCTACGTCTTGCAACTCCAACACCTATAACATCGCACTAGGTCATACACAACTCACAAGTCAATCGCAAATAGTATTTATATGGTATACAATGTAACCTCTCCGTGTTCAATAACTGTCCCATATTTACAAAATTGCATTCTTACATTTACGGAAATCATGCATTGAGTAGATCAGTGAAATATTTGCGGCATGCTACAAATCGTGCAGTATAGTGCTATCCTTTAGTAACGTACTTTACTTACCGAATATACCGTCTCAACTAATACATATCATCATGCGATGCATGCTTTTATATAGATATTCAGTACACATGCGATATAAGTAGAATATATGTTATGGTGTAATGTTATATATTACGATTGTAATGTTTGTATATATGTATTGGTAGTGAATAATCTATGTCTAATTGTATCAATATGTGTTATCAACCTCTAGTCCGAAAAATTACTCGCTCATATTACAAACGAGACATTCACTATTATAATATCGAGATATTATCACCAAATAATTCAATACACTACACTTTTACTGATTATTAAAACAATCCTATATTACTGAAAATGTTTACCTAATTATAAAAACCATCTGTAAACTTTGAAACGTTTAGCATTATCTTTTTAGTATACAACATATACAAGTCAATAAACATATAGTGGGCCTAAGCCCCTAAGTTATCCTTTACCACAAATTCAAATACCTAAAAAACAACAAATATATGTTATTAATTATCTAATGATCAACAACAAACATAGGACAGCGCGACCAACCTACGGCTTAGCTGTCCTTTACATTAAAAAAACACTGTTCTAACTTTAAAATAAAATGACAACATATACTATCTATGACAGATGGTGATGCATCGACATGTTTATTTAGCATAATCTGGTACAGTACGATTGTGGACAACATTCTAATTAACCGTTTTGATATTTCTCAGTTCTCATGTGCAATTCTCCTTGAACGAGACGAGAAATATTTCGGTGGAACATCAATTTGCACTTGACAATAGCTAGTTATATGGTATTATTGGGCTTTACAACAAAAATATAGCTTAACGTTGGGCCCGTTTTACAACGGCATTCACCTTTTTATTGTTCCTGTAACAAAAGAAAGCCATATCAGAAAATGTTGATATCTTCATAAACAACAAGAAAAACATTTGAAAAGATTTATGTCTACTGGGGTTATTTCATACAAAACATCTGTTAAAATGTCGGTTAAAAATATCTTATCACTGAAAACATAAAGATTAACAGCGAAAAATAAATGGGCAGTATAGCACTGAAGCTATCAATTATTTGTCCATATCAAAACTCTAGATGATTTAATTCCATGTATCGTAAATAAAATATGAGCTTATGTAATGTGTACTCACTTGAGTGACTTTCTGGTGTTCCGTCGGGCGAGGTCCGCGAGGGTGTGGGAGTCGTGGTCCTCGTGATGGGCAGCGGCCGGCAGGGCGACGGGCGGCTCGTGGCTGAGCGAGCCGGCGCGCGAGCCCGGGCCCAGCCCCGCCGCCACGTCCAACAGGCAGTTAAAGAAGGACGCCTTCTGCACCACGCACCCCACTTCACACATCCACCCCACACACGCGTATGCGCAAGCTCATGTCACACGCCGCCAACCAACACAATGCCAACTAACTAAAGCAGGTCCCCGACCCGTGCTCCGCGGAACACGGGCCGCTGAGAACCTCACCACTGGTCTCTAAACCATAACTATCTATGCAAGCTATTTGGTTGTTGGTCGCTTTGTTGGGAACCCCGGACTAAAGCCTACATGAGTCTGCGCAATCACACCTTATGTCCATGCTGGAGTTCTTTAGTTTGTGTAATAGTGTATGTTTGTTGAGTGTAAGAATTCCAACGAATGGACATTGTAAAATGAATGCATACTGCATTGTATATCTGTGGTGTATAGTGAAGATGAATGCGGCTGTATATCTGAGAAAACAACTATAACACGGTATGTTAGTAGGTATTGTACTATGTCAGAGTTTCTGTTCAGTGAATACGTTGGATGACTGATTAATAGTACGATACATATATGATAGAGCTGTAAATTACAAAGCTTTAATATATTCATATACATGGTGCTATTGAAAGGTTAGTGCGAAAATATTGAAGCCAGATGCAGTTTGATCTGCAGCTAGATTATGACTGCTGCATCGTTCGTTATCAGATAAAAAAAAATCGAGTATTTCTTTCCAACATGCGCTTAAAATATGAAAATTGCCTTATTTGTAATTAATTATTATGTATATATCATAACTATTTCGAAAAGGTACAAGAATCTCGTGATATCGAAAGCATGAAATCAGAAGGATAGCCCTTAGGATACTTTTTCGAAATAGCGTCGATATTAAATGCCCATTCTATTATACAGAAAAATACATTCTTAGGCAAAATGAGCGTAGCAGAAAAGCATATTATTTCGTTCATCAGTAATCTTCAGGCTTCTACAATGAATAAATTAATTGAGCCAAAAGTAGATAATTAGACAAAAAATAAAACATTCATTCGGTATAACACAAAACTACTGGAGGAAGAAACACTTTCTGAATATCCAATGGTTGCCATGCAAATTTTCCTAAAACGGTCAAACAATACATCTGATTTCGCCAATTGAAAGTCAACACAATTAGAAGAAGGTGTAGGAGTAGCGAGCGATACGAGTTGGTAGAAGACGACACACATGGGGCACTACGTCGGACATTCAACAGCTACTAGACACTGCCAACAACTCTCCAACAATGAGACATCTACGTTTATTTTGCAACTATAGGACAGGTCACTATGTCGTGGTTTACGAAGCCCTGACGGACACTTGACAGACAAAAATATGCTTGACGCGCACAAGGGTATTTGAGCCAGTACATCAAGTGCGTCGCTGGTGATAAAATCAACTGTATCTATTCTATGCTACTATCATGGTATGATTTCACTCATGGGTTACTATTGCGATGACTTTAGAAGTCATAATCGGCCATTTGGAATATTTTTTGCATGAATTTCCAAATACGATGCGAGATAAAATATGAAAAAATAAAAATGTCTAGAACAGTGCAAGAAAAAAGTAGTCAAAGTCTCGTTCCGTAAAATATTTAATACTACCGGCTGATTGGCCGTAGGGCTATTCTCGCCGAATGCCTGAAAAGTAAACCACCAATGTAGTCGACTCATACTCGTACGAGTCGATTCCACTAACGTGACTTTGTATTGTTGTGCTTTGCTAGCGCTGATAAAATAAAGAAGCCAATCGAATTTCCAATCTCATTCTCGACTCAACTTCAATTCCAATTTTAGCGTCATTTAACAACAATACATCCACATAAATAACACAATCAACTATACTTAACTAACTATAATGTTAGAACTTTACACTAATGTGGGGAATTATAAGGGTCCATCAACAAACACTACTTTAACGTGTGGTATTACCTATTCTTTAATATTTACATTTGGCTCAAAGGAACAGAAGATGCTGTACATTGATTACACGGTAGCCACACGTATTTACTCTGGCTTCATTAGAACTACGCACCTACGACATATACCTAACAACAGTTCATCTTTGTTGAAATACCGAACAAAAACATCAGTGCAGAATACAATATTTACACAGCAACTTACCGTGACGCCCTGCGGATTCCGGCCAAACCTAGTAGATCTCCAGCTCTCGAGGATGAGGAGGCCCGCGTAGATCTTGCCCACGGTCATTTTCCCTGTATTGAGTACATCGTTTCGAGGCACCAGCAAATCTAACATTTTCTTCGCTTGCAATGGCCATATGTGAGTGATCGTTTCCCTCAGCTCTTCATCCGCTTGGTCCATCTCGTCCGCTAAAAACACATTGCTCTTTAAAATAACTATGTTTAGTTCATTTCCCATTGTTTCTTTACGCTATTTAATATGTATCTTTACCTGATCTCATCTTGATGTTTAAATTTTCCCGTATCAACGCAAAGAGAGTGGTAGTAAAATTAACCTTTCCTTCGTCGTCTAACGGCATATTCATTCTAATTAATTTCTTATAGGCCAACCTATTCGGACACTTGTTACCAAACCCCAACGGAGGATCCATATTTTTTAACATATCATACATTTCCGTAAAATGGATCTTTCCGCTGAAAAATAAATTTAACACGTATTAAGTAAACAAGCACAGCACTGAAATAAATATAATAAATACGATACGTGTATACTGGTAAAAACTTACGTGGCATTTGGGTCGTATTCTGCCCATATTCTAACAAACTCATCAAGGTGATGTGCGCCGAGGATGGACGAATCCCTCGTTAGGTAATCAAAATTATCCATAATGACGGCAACGAATAAATTTAACATCTGCGAACATTCGAATTATATAAGTAATTTTGACTAAGGCTACGTTGAAGAATATAACGAATTTTCTACTAGGACAAGTGGTATAATTATTTAAGTGAGAGGATAATTGGCATGAAAGAGTCAGATTATGAACATACATTATTTTGATTGTTTCGGAAGAAATTCTGTACTAGAATTTATTTCTTTTAATAAAAACATCACACGAGTAATTTTGGCACCGATTCGCTTCAACATACCAAAATAAAGGAAATGACTCTCATATGCTAATCTTCCCCTATGTATATGTAAGTAATTACGATTAAAACTTCATCAAATATAGACACGTTAATAATTATTTATGTTGCCTATTCAGGAGAGAGAGGTGTCGTGAGATGTATAGGGTTCAATCCAACAACAACAACGACTCTTCTTTTACCGAACAGACTCTACAACAATTAAGGTACTTACAAGAAAGGAACAGAAGAATATAAACGATACGAAGTAGGCGTAAGCCAGCGTGCTTCCGCAAGGTTCGCTTGGACTCTTCCCGGCCTTCTCGTCGCACTTTGCCGGCTTGAGGCACGCCAGCATGATGTTAGGCCAGGACTCGCCCGTTGCGCATCTGAATTACAAGTGACTAACAAATACCTGCATGTGATACGATCACCCAAAACACCCTTGATTTACGGATGGCCCAGTTCGACCCGAGAAAGGCATAAAATTTATACGGATCCGCGTCGCTACGACTGCAATATTATATTTCGTCTGCCTAAACTTGATTTTCTCATATCGGACGGGGTCCCTTTTCGGTCTGTATTTTTCAAAACATGTACTCATATGCAAATAATGTGTGCAAACGTGCAAAATCCAGGATACGCGACCATTTGAATTAGAGATATCGTGGTAGGTAATTATTTTTTAAATTATAAGAGTCAGTCAGTAGTTCAAGGGTCTTTTAGCTATGCAGCAAACCGAAACGCTGTATCTTTGAGTTCTTTTATAAAGTAATCTCGTTAAAATGTTGTCAAACATTATGAAAGCCTTTTTATTCAACAGGCACAAGAATCAGTGATTCGGTTTTGACATATGAAAAAAATATTCGTAACTATTGGGTATTGTCGGGTAAACCAATTATTTTGAATACCTATATGGTAAATAACTAAACATTTAAAGTTTAGAATGCATGTGATTCTAACAAGTGTAAACTAATTTTGCCACAAAACCTATGTGGAGGTACAATTTGACTTCGAATTTAACGTCATGCAGTGAGGGCAATCATGCATTTGCCAAACACAGACCTATTCATAATATTACCTGTTTTGAAAAGGTAGTAGAAATTTTAGGAAAGGTAAACCCGTGTCCGATTGTTGTTTCTCAGTATTAATGCTGACACAGCGTTGTCACATATGGCAAAGCAACATCAATTATCTGTCTATAATTTTGTTATACCCAGATATATAATGTAACGGATATAATCATGGTATTGTCCCTTACCTGAATAGTAGCATGAGTGCTTGAATGAAGCTTTGAAAGTTGTTGTGTCTGTTCATATCTGAGTCGGGTGCTAAGTCTATATTGCCAAACACCTGTGTCCAAGCAGATACAACACAGAAAATCAGCATTGTGTGCAAAAATACGTGTACCCTACACATCCTATGCTCACCCCGCTCTATTACAGTTACTAAGTTGGTTCTACCTAAATGATCTATTGCTACCGCTAATAAAATGTTTTAGGGGTACAATGCGAAAACAATAGTATACAAGGGTTTACTAGTTACAAAAATGAGATGCAATATTAAGGACAATTTGAAGACAACACTATCGGCTAAATCTACTCTTGAATGTGACCAAACACTATGTTTACGACATGTTGATGCGAGATCGATGATCATGATTGGTATGTACATGTAACATAGAGAGTAGTGTCGGAGTCTTGGGCACAACTGCGCAAGAGTTGAGTCAAGATGCCACACCGCACTGCATGTGCCATGCTCATTAGAAAGGATCCCGGCCGTGTGCCGCCCTGCCGCTCAGTGGACAAGTGAACAGAAAAGATCGGTTGGCACCACTACGCTGTACTGTACTCTCACCGAAATAGCAGCAAAAGTGCTCCCACGAATGATCGGAAGTTGTTATGCCTGTTGATGGCAGTGTCTGGATCGTATTGCATGTTTCCGAAAACCTGCCATTAGAAAATGATCAGTGCCTACTACAGTGTAATGCTCCTGCGCTTCCATGTAGTTTTAGCCTATGGAATACGAATGACTCTTGAGAATGAAACTACTGACTTCAGATGGAATGGAACAAAACAATGTTCTGGCAGGAATGTCTGCGCTAGCAGTAATTAGCAACCAGTATAAACGTAACTATTTGACATCTAGTTACATTTCAAAGGAAAAGTAAAATTACGGCAGATTAAATTTTAAACCTAATATAGCTTGCACCCCGTACACTACAAACCTACGTTGTAAGCTAAACTAGGTCAACTAGTAATTATTAATATGAAGCTGTTTTTTATTTCTAATAAATTATCTAATTTATAAAAATGCTAATGAGCATTACAGTACCCAAAATCATACAGAATATACTAATGAACAATTTAAATCTAATACTGTGTATATTATGATTACCAACTGTAAAAGCTATACAAACTATTAATTTTCCCCGGACTTAAGTATTGAGACAGAAAATGTTATCATTGTCATTATTAGGTCCGTAAGGGCACATTGCATGAAGAGACATACGAGAGAAATGATGAACAGACCTGCATCCCAATGATGGCGTAGATAAAGAAGAGCATCGCGATGAGAAGGCACACGTAGGGTAAGGCTTTGAAGCTCTGCACGAACGTCCACAACAGTATTCGAATGGTGTAGCCCTGCCTGAGCAGCTTGATCAGTCGCGCGGCTCGAAACAGGCGGAGGAAACCGACGTTGAAAGTGTTCTCCTGCAACCGTCCACAGCGTTACTGCCTGGGTGCGTAGCCGAATGGCACAAACGCTCACGAAACGAAACGCTAGTAGATATCTATCTCTATCGCTCGTGCGTATTGGCGCGACAGAGCCAGACTAGCTTTCGCGGCGTTTCGTTTTCGTTTCGCGTCAGAGAAATGCCATTCGGCTACGGGGCCTGGCCTCTTCAGTTCCACCAACACCCAAGTATATTATCAAAACTAACATCATTTATAGTCAATTTAAAACAAATATTTTTTAAGTGTAGTTGTTTTTGATTATGTAAAATGCTCTTTGCTTGTCATAGACTGACTTCTTCATTGATACGTGTCCATATCTAAAGTGTAACGATATCAAGGTTAAACTTTACTAGTATTTCTTGTTGCTACAAATAATTACATCAAAAATAAAATGGAATGGTAGGAAATCTCAACCCATTACAAAATAAAATAGTTTGGTTTAACTCTTAAACAATTACTATGTTAATGGAAAACATACTCTTTTATTTTAGGGAGTTAATCTCGAAAAAATAATGTGTTGATGGAACCTCGAAATTCGTTATTAAGTAGCTACTTTTTTATTACACAGTTAACTAAATTTGTTTTTCTCTAATGCACAACTTCAACAAAACGTTTTAATTACTTTTATGTTTTGTAGAAAATAGCTAAACTTATTGAAAAATGGAAATAGCGCACGTCATAAAAATTGGATCACAAACACAGCATAAAAATTGAAAGAATTGACAATAATATTTTAAAAAGTCATTGTGTGTGATCAAAGCTTCATATGAATTATTTTGCGCTTTTTTCATTTTCCAATAACGTATTGACAAGAAATGTATTGATTTTAAAATCTACAGTAATCTCCTATAGATTACCAAAAAGGAATTATACGTATGTTTGATTATAATTACTTATAAAATATTTGTCTGGTTTTATACAATTCATATAAATTCTAATACTAATCAAATTTAAGAATTAAGAAAAAAATTCACACTGCTTCGGTCTGTGAATTTACACACTAAAGTAAATTAATTAAATAAATCAAGTACCATAATTCATTGATCACACAATCTATAAGATCTCATTTAATCTAAAAATGATATGGTTAAATATTACACAAATCTTCCAAAATAACAAAACAATGAAATAATAGCCAACATAACTATAAATACTATCAAATTACGTATAAACTTTAAAACTTTATAAATCTAAAATACTTTTTTGTTAGCAAAGTTTACTGTAACAATCTTGTAACTAAATAATTTAAATTTAAGAAAACACTTTCTTAGTGTAACTACAATATCTAGCCTAGATCTAGCACTACCATAAATTGTCAGTTTATGTAGTTACGAGTTCTACTAGAAATCCATTGTACACATGACAGTAAAATACTATGTTTCCTAGCAAAACAATGAACTCAGTTGGTTACCTGCTGACAGGATATGTCAGAGGCACAGTGTTCTGGCAGATCGCTCTGTAATCAGGACAAATCGTTTACCTTCTTCGACTCTCAAACATAACGACCAAAACATTACCCATTCGTCTTCGGCAGCCGTTAAACTATAAAACTAATAATTTTATAAACTGAAATTGAATCAAATTATTGTTATACCCTGGACCAAAAGAACCAGAGTTTTAAGGAATGTGAAATCAAACATATTGCCTTGTCTTATTTCCAAATAAATGAAAAAAAAATTGCTTGCACAAACGAATCTTTTAATTTAATGAAGTTAATCGGCGATTAGAATTACCTTAATTATAATAATATTTTTTAAACAGCATAGATACGATTAAACGTATAACCTTGAAAATCTTACAGTCAAAACGCTAATATTGGGAGAAGTCACGCCACATGCACCTATGCTGCTTGAAAAACATTAAAAAATGTGTAGATAAATAATTAAATATTCGATAAATTAAAGAGAATTGAAGATCTTGATGTAAGGTGCACCGGGACAATTTAGATTGGGGGAAAATTCTAACTACTTATTTAAATTTTTTCCACGTTTTACATTATTAACTAGAGTGCCATATGTGTGGTCACACTTTGCACGCGTGCTCAATTGACACATATGAGTTATGAGGTTATGACACTCTAGTCAATAGTGTAAAACAAGGAAAATATTTCAATTAAGTAGTTGAAATTATCCCCCAGTGGAAATTTACCCGGTGCACCTTACACGCAATATCTTAAAGAGTGAGTCCAAATTGCTTTGAATCTAGCTTTCGTTGTTTATGTTGGGTATTTTTGGCTGATTCGTACGTAAATAATACGTCTGTTATTTTATGAATATGAAGTACCTACTTACAGATATGACGATACGCATAGTTATCGGTGCTTCGTTATGACAGAAAACTGTTTAGATCTAATAAAGATAATTTAAGTACAATCCCTGAGGTTTCAAGAAGTCATTAGGTCTCTGGAGTTTAATGATCAACGGTATCAGCTAGATTTGAGAGTATTTATCTTGCAACCCGGAGGACATCTTAATAGCTCAAGGATCGTAATTACATCTGACATGAATACTCACGCCCAATTCCATGATGAGAGCGTCAATAATACTTCCAATGACCGTTATAAAATCGAATGTATTCCATGGATCTTTGAAAAAATTCTGGAAACATAAATTTCACGATAATTTTTAGAGTTATTTGCACAGTGCAAGTTACAAAAAGAATAAATGTATGTTAATCAATATTATATCGAAAAGTAATCAAAAAATGAACAGGGGGTACAAATGTACACTTTCTATCTAGAACAAGTAGGATGTGGAGTGGGATAAGGAATCTCTCTCTTATATATTATTCAAAATGAAATAATTTTGCATATCTATAATTTTTTTAGTTGAGTGACATGAAAACTATATCATATAAAAATTAAGCGGCGTTTTATATTCTATAAATTCTAATTTAATAATATTCAAGTCAGTACTGAATATTGAATGCTAAAAAATCATTCTAAGATATATTAAAGAAAATAATGTGTGTTATCTCATATACACGGCATTACTGGATATAATTATGAACATAATCAATGTTGCGCCGTGTGTACAAGAATTATATTATTACTTAAATCTGTAATACTAATTGAAGGGTAGCTTACCTGACATCCGAAGGCAATCAGCTTCATAACGGTCTCGAGAAAGAAGAAGATCGTAAAGATGAGGTTCATTAATGATAACGAGTCCATGAGTAGTGTTGGAGCCTCGTGAAACTACCACAAAATCAATACCAATATTTTTAACCTCAAACTTAATAAGTAAATACCGAGCCAGATTTACTTTTAACAACATCTAGACAAAAACATAACAGGAACAAAGACTGCAGAGTTCTTAAAAATAGTTCTGGCTCACGTTTTAATACTCTAACAAGATTAACTTTTACTACTATCAGCTATAACTTTAGAAAACAAACTCGTTTTGTGTATACCATGTTGAGGTGAATGTATGCTGGTGTGTGCTGTTAAGTTCCCCTTTTTCGTGACCCTGTTGTCAGTATATGTGTGTTAATGTGTATATGTGTTGTCGTAATGTGGCTTCTCAGTGCAGCACGTGCGTTCATGCAATCGGATTAAACAAACATGCACAATTGCTTCACCACAAATTTACAAGACATCAATTTTGCAAATCCGTTGTGAGCTATTAGACGCTAACAAGAGACTTGCAATATAATGTACATATAATTAATAGAAGAAACAGAATTTTACAAACCTTTCACTACAGCAGTACTTCGCCATTTTGATCCGACTGTTAACTTACCTGACCCTTGTTCGGATGGCTAATTCTCTGAAGACAGCTTGAAACCACAAGTACAGTTAAAAGTAAAGGAACATTTATACTGACTGTGTGTGAAACAAACAGGTGCCGCATGCAGCAGGAAAGCCATGCTCAACAATGAAATGCCGAAAAATGGTTTCGTTTTCATTGGCATCTAAGCCTTTAATTTAAGAGAGAAATCTTGTAAAAGGTATCAACATTGGGTGGTCATCGGGTAGGGATATTATTTACTCGGCTCGAATTATTCCCATACAGTCATGTAAATAGACAAAAAAACATGTTAGTAAACAGAAAGAGTACATTTGTACCTATTTTTGCTGTTCCATAGTAACCAAATGATTTACCAGAACGATCCGTGTATTGGTCTACTTACTTTGACACCGTAAGCGATGATTTTCAACACCGTTTCCACAGAAAACATTCCAGTGAACCCCATATTCGAATACTTGAGGATATCCGCGTAGAGGTCATTTTGATTATAGTACTGCCATTTTGTGATGATGTGCCAGGCGTATTGGATAAACCCATGGCAATGAAAATAGATATTTGTTACTCCATATAATCGTATCAAGACTTCAATAATTTAATGAGTACTGATAGATGTGATGTTATATAACTATACGTTGGCAAGTAATGTTGTATCATAGCTTTAATTAGGTCCTACTATTTTGGACGACGGTCAGTTATAAAAGGAGAACAAAAGAGAGGGATAGCATGAAATGAGTGAGGTGAGGAAACGTGCCGACAAGTCATTAAGATCAACAAAAATACACAGGGTCACAGTGAACGAGAGCATCAGCAAATGCTTTCTTGCCTACTAAACCAAATATTACTAAAATCAATATAACATAATGAGGGGATTCTTAACACACAAATTCTGAACAGTTATGAACTTTTGTTTTGTTACTGGACCAGTATAATTTCCTATGTAAATTTTGATTTCCCGGTGAAATTTAAGCAGCTGATAGCCACCACCAACAATCACGCCTGGCAGTAGGCCATTCCACGAAGCATGCAGATCGCTCACAAAAACAGTTAGGAATAGGTCTTATACAAGATCATGCAACACGAACAACAATAATGGCCCATGCCCCGAGCTCACTGCTTTCAGAGTAGTTGTGCATCGACAAGCACGAATAGTCCAATTCATATCTTGTGTTTCATGTGCTGTAGATGTGCAGGAAGGATACGCTTATCGTGCAGTAGACATTGATACATACATAATGAATAGCAAGCAAGGAGTCACGAAAGGAACACAGAACTGAACGTAGGATTAAAACAATGAAATTATTCGTGGCGTACACTTGACGGGATAGGCTTAGACAGATCCACGGCGCATTCCGATGCAGTGTACCTAAGTCTCGCGACGAGTTCGTATTCCAAAAATGTCATTGTAAGTGTTGCATGTGTTGTGTAATTTTGAAAATCTTATGCTAGGCAGTACTTTGAATTTAATAGCCAATTCTTATTTTGTTTCCTTTGTAGCTAAGGCGGGAATTACAAAGTGAGGTGTACACAATTTCGCTAGAACGGGGTTGTTAGGTGCCGACAAGTATTGGACGCACGCAAATATAACATATAGTGGATATTACTTATTATTAGGGACAGTATGCTCTTTACCAAACTAGACAGTTGTACCAGGAGCGGGCTCAATTTTGGGCAGGGCTAAAAGGTACTCGTAGGTACCTTTGCCCGAAGGCCACTAAGAAATGTAGGAACCGATCAAATTCACTTGACGCTGACGCTGGTAACATAAAGATTAGCTTTGGTAGATCAATTATGAACTATGGTAGCGTAAGCGTTTGATGAATTTGCTTCTAACAATTTTGTGTGGTCTTCGGGCATGCCGCAGTGCGTCCGGTCACAAGCACCTGTCTAGCTTCGGTCGAGCGCTAAGTGATTACCGAAGTTGTTCTGCTAAACTAACTCGTCATCAACTGTGCCTTGTGGTTGGTCTAACTTTTTCCAGCAACTAATTCATTAGTGACCGCTTCTACATTTTACATTCAAAGTGCTTACTCATGTTGGTATGTAGTCTGTTTAGACGATATTTTGATCTAGTGTATAGGTACAATTATACAATATTTATGCCTACTATCATCGACAAGATTACTGTTCTCATTAAATATTTCAATGTACTTAAATATAGAAACAACAGAAAGATTGTGGTACATACCTTCATCATGAGTAACAATGTGTTGAGTACGATGAGAGTCATGATGAAGTACTCAAAAGGCGTAGAGACTACTATTCTCCACACTTTGTACTTAAAACTCGCCCTTTTGCTTGGCATATACCTTTCAAGAGGCCGCGCTTCTATAGTAAAGTCTATACACGATTTCTGCAAACAAGAATGTTAGTTTAAGATGATAAAAAAATATACTGCTTCCTACTTTTGCACGAAATTAAACACTGAACTTACCTGATTCTTATCAATTTCACCGTCTTGTAATTCGGCTTCACCTTGCTCTTGAAATGTGATAATTATCAGAGCTACGAATATATTAACAAAGAAGAACGGAAACACCACAAAATAAACTATATAAAATATGGACATTTCTATTCGAAAGTTTTGTATGGGTCCCCTATCTTCATATGTAGCAGCCATGGAGTTTTGTAACACCCTGGAAAATAAAGTTTACGTTGTTTGAGGAATTACAAGATGCATAAAGATCGTCAAGAAAATAGGCCATGATGGATAAAGTTTGCATGAAATGTTGACGAAGCTTCAGTGTTCCCATATACCCACTTAACCACACAAATATATAAAAAATACAAGCGGTGTCACTGGCAACTGATACTGGCATTTGTTATTGCATAAAAAATCACCCCAATGGGATCTCCCGAGTGTCAGCGTCTAGCCTACTACATAGCACCGGGCCGATTTTTGAGTCTCACGCGTTCGAATTCAGAAAATTGTCACTGAAAATAATAAGCAAGTCACCGTTTTCAACCGGTATTGTGACAAAATCCCGTGTGCGACATTAAAAAATCGCCCTCCTGGTGCCGACGCCGGTGCTCAGAAGGAGCATTTCACGGGCTGTCCCGTACAAACGCATTAACCCCTGGAACGACGTTGTCAAAAATTTGCTACTGAATTAATAACCTTCAATCGGTTAATTACAGTTTAAATTGTCTGGGACAGATCTGGAACAAGGCAGTTCAGGGGTTAAGTTTCCTGTGTTGCGATTATTTTTTTCGGCGTTTAAAACATAATCAGTTTTCTGTGCATAATTCTGCACATTACCTCAGAAAAAAATCCCTTTTACCCCAGCCAATTTGGACAAAAATCGCGTTTGTACGAGACATGGGACTTTTTCATGGAATGCTCCAGAAGACGCTAGTGAATGAATGCAATCGTCACTTACTGTGGCCACCCTTCTCCCGTCTGTACCGCAAAAAGCGTGAGCATGGCAGTGGCGACGTTGTCGTAATGGAAGAATTGCGTCGTCCACTGCCGTTTGCTTACTTTCGGCAGCAGGCTATTCGCCTCGTAGACGAAATACGACCCTCTGCAAAGGAAACAAACACATTTTGTACCTCAATATAACTTATCACAGTTATCACATGAACCTAATAGTTCTTTAAAATAATTTATTTATGACATATCGCCATTACTTTGAAAAAATCTTGTATCTCACACTGCTACTCAAAGTTAAAACGTAGTAAAGTCTATACATATGCATTCCATACATACTTACTACATTTTTCTTTTCATTGACAGGAGAAGATACAAGTTTTTTTTTCAAAGTAGTGACGATAAATATAGGTAATCATTATATCGGGAATCGTGGGCGTAGTGATTAGGCATTAAAACAAATGAAAATCGTTTATATTCGAAAGTAAATACAATCAAGTCGCCTAACCGCCTAACTTCAAAGACCATTACTTTATATACCCTTATATTATTTAAAACATTCAGACCGATCATGAGCGAAAGAGCTTAAAAAAGAAAAAGCTCGGCTCATAAGGCCACATCAAAAAAAAAAAACACATTCAGTGCCATGAGCTGATATCGAGCTATCTGTTCGTATTGTGTTTTTCGCTACACATGTCTACCATTTTCCCATGTTATCTGCTACGCTCGTAGCATCGTAGCGCATAGCGCGCTGGCACCGAATGTGTTAAAGGCAGCGTTGATTAATATAAGGCACGTTAATATAATATACGAAGAGTTCATAATTTAGTCTAAATTTATGTGACGAAATACTACAAAACATTACAACAGTAAAAGCAAAGTATACTTACTGGCAGTCTTCAAATGTATTCTTACTGATATCGTTGCAGTGAAAAAATTTACCATTAAAAAGTTGTACTGCAATTACAGCAAATATGAATTGAAACAATATGTACACTATGAGAATGTTTATGACGTTTTTCAAAGAGTTCACCACACAGTCAAACACTGCTTTTAATTTAGGGATTCGTTTTATAGTTTTCAACGGTCTTAACACTCGCAACACTCTTAACGACTTTATCGTCGATAGATTCTGAGCGCCCTTTTTCACGCCTCTGTAACAATAAAAAAACATATTTATATAAACAAATGAAAGATATACATATAGCATGAAGGTGAAACTCTCAATGAAGTCTTCAATTTAGACTACCTCTAATAGGATCACAGAAAACTTAGGTAGTAGGTCTGTGGCACTGATGACTACACAAAATTCACACTTATGTTTGAGACCAAGAGGACACATGAAGCCAATCAATTTTAGTACTAGTATGAGCCCTGAAACCTACAACCTGAGTATGAACCTTGCAAGCGATTGACTTGAGTATTTTATGCTCTAAAACTTGTTAAGACAAATGCAATCTTGTTTTGTCCGAACTAAGATTTAAACTCCAACGGAACTGCCGGCCTCTTTAACCTATAAACACCCTAGGGGGCTAGACTGGCTAGAGGTTATTATGATAAGTGTTACGAAATTTTTACTTACCCGATTTCAAAACCGAAGCTTACTAGGGCACATATTACGACAGCAGCATCCATGATGTTCCACAGATCACGAAGATAAGCACCCGGGTGAAATAGTATACCCAGATCAACAATCTTGAGTAACATTTCAACGGTGAATACACCGGTGAACGCGTAATCGAATAAATTTAATATTTTATTCCTGTGAAAGAAATGCTTTCGTTAGTTCTAACACAAGACTTTATTTTGAGATGTATCCCTTTACACCCTAGCTGATAGTTCGTGAGGGTTGTTAAGGCACTAAAGGCTATAAAAACGAAAAGATAAGCACTCCCGTGCAAATAAAAGAGACACGGCGATTTTGATAGCTCACCGCTGGGCGAGTAACTATAAACATCGCCGTGTCTCTTTTATTTACACGGGAGTGCTTATCTTTGGTTCGTTTTTATAGCCGATAGCTCATAGGTTACTAGCTCGCGGTGGGACCAGTGCCTAAGGTATGAGTTTGAATTTTAATACGTGTCATTAAAATTTGAAACTGATTTCTTAAGGTCGGAAAACGAGCTTAAATATAACACCTCTAAGATCTGGAGATGGGGCCAGGATATGGTTCAGTCTATTGTATCGATGTAAGTAAGGGGTGGCTAACAATAATTTACTATTTAAATAATTACATGAAATTAATTAGTTATAATATATAATGTATTATTTATACGTACCAGGCGCTTTCTTCAACTACAGGATCTTCAGCTGCTAAAGCCGCAGAACTCATACATATAACAATCATGATAAAAAAATCAAAGTATTTTAAATTTACAACCCAATGTGCGCCTCTCCTAATTCTGCAATCAAAATAAACACTTTGTTTTAAACGTAGGTATATATATCATTACGTAAACAAAGATTTCGACAAAGTTCTACTTAGTTTAGAAATTAAAATTATCTTCTACCCGTCTGCGGCTGGCAATAAGTCCAACTTTGTCATTTGTTATAGGGATAAGATTTCTTTGCGTTCTCATGATAATGAGGAAATCCTCGAGAAGATTTCAGTCCCCCCTCCCAACTGAGGGGGGACTGAAATCTTCTCGAGGCTGAGGCGTAGGGTTAGAGCCGGCGTAGCTTTATTTGACGTTCATATGCGCATTGTAATATGCCTACTTGAAAAATAAATATTTCATTTTCATTTTCAATGAATAATGTGGAACCTTTAGTCGTCAGTGGACACATAATATGTTTAGTCCGTAAAGATATGAAACAGCCAAATTGTCCAATTACGTACGAGTATACATGACATGACTTAATTGCCTGTACATTAATGTACCTAGTGTATACATTTTAGGCACTTTAGCTGCATTCATATATGTATTTGTTCCTGACTGTACAAAGATGCAATTTATAAATATTCGGTTAACTTACGGATTAGTGGGTGACAAAATGAACATGGACGAATATGGCAGCATTGGTTTTGGTCCATCTGGCACCTCGTCATCATCCTCCTTTTTGGCCTCTTCTTTCTTTTTGTTCTGAAATGTTTTTAAACGCTGAATAAGCGACTTGAAACAAAAACTTGGGCTAATAGAATCTACTCATGACATGACTTTATATAGGTATGCCATCTAGCAAGGCTCGTAACAAAGTAAGTTACATATTCATCTATTACTCAACATAACTTCGAATTTGCAAATTAATTAATGTTCATCGGTTTCTAATTGAAATAATTTTGATATTTAATGATTAAGCACTAGAAAATTATTATTGACAATAATACATTTTATGTAACATAAACATAACATTGAAGCTAGTATAGTAACAGTAACTGAGCAGTTTCTACACACACATGCATTACTATAGCTTGTATACTGGTGACGCCACCTGTTCTCACACACGTGAACTAGCCAGAAGAAAGGAGGAACAATCATAAGGTAAATTTAAACAACAATAGATAGGTACGTACTTTTTACGCCTGGAGAACACAAACGATAGGTGTAACATTATACGAGATAGCATACTATACAACAACGATAACAATGTAAAGAACACCTATAAGTAACAACCATCAGGCCCACAAAAGCGACACATACTCGCATGAGACAATCTTGAGAACATTGTTGATTGCATCATAGTGAACTTTAAAATATGTAGGTAGTACTTAATAAATAAGCATAAAGTTACTAGGATAGTAATGGTCATAGCTGTGATAACTCGGGCACGTTATAGGATTTGATATCGATATATAATAATACTTATACTCATTGAAAATTATAGATTACTATGAAAAGGTCCGATTATAAAAATATGTCTGTAATCTCACTTCTTCAACGTGATTTGTTGCACTTGTTTTGTTTTTTGATTTTGAGTACTGCGAACATCAAGTTTAGTTGTTGATCTGATTTATATTAGCGCCCTGTTCCTAGAGTCCAAACGTTACGCGTTATAATTTGTTTATAAAAGTATAATAAAAAAAGTTAGCTAAAATAGTTAGATAAAATAGTTAGCTAATTCACTGTGTATAATATGTAAGTGCCCCGAGTGATCCCAGGTATGGACTAATGTTATTTAGATGACACACATCACATCGAGCGGAGCTCATCCCGTGTTAAATCTTTTATTAATGAGTCCATGTGCGTCGAATTGAGCCTTTTGTATAGCGTTGAGGAGGTTTTGTCTAAAATTGAGTCACGACATAGATATGTAACTGGCAATTTAGTAATATTTTCTACATCGAGTCAAGCACGGTTCGAGCTTAGTACGGACGAGCTCAGTCGAGTGTGCGTCATCTATAAGATATTATCTGACCAACAATGTTCCAAATCTATTGCGCATGATCAAGCCTGGCTTACACCACCATCGAGCTGCTTTACCTTCCTGGTAGTGGGCGACGGGGAATCTACTTCGGGTGGTATCCCGTCCACCGCGTGTAACGCTCCCATCTCTTTCTTCAATTCCTAATCAGCCGAAACAGAGGTTGTCGTATGAAACAAATTTTGTTCAGCACATCCGATCTTCCATACAACAACCGCTCGAAAGTGTTGTGTTTATGCTCGTGGAAGAGTGGTTGAACATGCTATGACTTTGAAAATAGTGATTCTATCAACTCAGGTCGGAAGCATCAGAGGATGAAATAGTAACATTCATGTGAAAAACAGCGTGACAAGGTAAAGAGAGGGTGTACTTACTGCAAGTTGCTTCTCCTTGTCCTCCTCCACCTGCTCCTCTTCCGCCGCCGTCAACTCCTGGAATTATAACATGAAACATTTACACGAAAAGCTTGGAATTTACAGGTGCGGCACAACAGTGTAACATGACAAAGAACGTTCAAGTCTCTGGTGACCTCATATTATATCGAAGGAAGACATTGAAATGTTAACTTTAGCAAGATTTCTGCAATATTTTTTGTGATATCGATACCTTTGGGTTCAATTGGCGTAAAGGACAAAATGCAGGTTTTCAGGAGAAGCAAAAAACAACTTTTTTTTTAGAAAAATGTTTATAGCTTTTTTGTTTTTTGACCTATATTTGTGACGTGTATAGAAAAATATGTAGATTTTTAGTATCCTTAACCTAGTGTAGCACCTGTAGTGATAAACTAAACGGTTTAGAAGTTAGATGGTTGTAAAGGGCATGTCAAAATGCTATGAACGTCCTTTACACCCACGATTTTTTTGAACAATTAGAGTTGATAGGGTCGTAAATGACGGTCTTAGATGATTTTTATACAAATTCGGGGCGTAAATGTAACCGGAATGGTACAAATGGCAACTGTTTTTAGCTTAGTTTACAATTGAAAAACTTGAAAAATGTATCAAAACGTAGTTAATATGCCATAGAATAGCCACAATAGTGTTACAGTGTATATTTATCTAAATATTTAGCAAAGACAAAGAACAAGACTATTTTATACCCAGTTTTGCAATAAAGAAACAACACTTGCTTAAAAACTATCTAGTATTTTGGAAAGTTATTATTTTAGTACTCGCCGCTGTCTCAACTCTCAATAAGTTACGCATTCAGTATTTAATTCTAGCAGGGAAACGCTTTCGTAGTTTAAGTAAATATAAAAACACTAATGGTAATCACGTAAACTTTAATCAGCAACTGTGAACAGTAGACTATATTAATACGACAGTAATTTTAAGTCTAAAGTAGAAAGAAGTTCTAAGAATAACTAAGAGTTAAGTACCAATTTATAAACGCAAGTTAGGACGCGTATACAAACTGTGACCAACTAATAAATAATAGTAACTGTAGTCAAGACTACCTACTATGTTGATTCATATGTTTGATAATTTTAAAACAGAAGATTGTTATTTAGTCTTTAACCTGTTAAATAAGAATAATCTTAATTATGAGTTCAATCCTAGAAATATTATAGTCAATGCTTTAAGTACCTGTGGGTACATAACCAAGTCACCAAACGCTAATGCTCATTCGCTAGCGAAACGCACCTGTTATTGTCGCACTAAATGTTAGTATAGTCTACTGTTAAAGTTTACTGGCGGCGTAGCTGAATGGCAATCGTCGACGCCAGACGCCGACAAAAATGCAGTCTGGTGCAATACGCAAGAGCGATAAAGATATATAGCTACGAAATAGATATTATCGTGAGCGTTTGTGCATACGTTGTGGGTACGTACCCTGATTACCATAGTGTTTTTTTTTAAATTACCTACATCTCGCCGCAGTATAATAATACTACGAAAGCGTTTCCCCGCTAGAATTAAAGGCTGAATGCGTAACCTACTGACTATTCAACAGCGGCGAATACTAAAAAAATAACTTTGAGCTTGTTGCCAAAGTATTAGTAGATCGTTTTTAAGCAAATATTGTTTCTTTATTACAAAACTGGATATAAAATAGTCTTGTTCTTTTTTGTTTCTAAGATAGCTTAGATAAATAATACACTGCATTAAACTAATGTCTATTCTATGGTGATTCTATGCCATATTAAGTACGTTTTGACACATTTTTCCAGTTTTTAATTGTAAACTTAGCACAACATTTGTACCATTTCGGTTACAATTACGCCCCGGTTTTGTATAAAAATCATCTAAGACCGTCATTTACGACCCTATCAAATCATGGGTGTAAAGGACGTTAATAGCTTTTGACGTGTCCTTTACAACCATCTATCTTCTAAATCGTTTAGTTTATCACTACGGTTGTTACACTAGGTTAAAGATACTCGTAATCTGCATATTTTTCTTATACACGTCACAAATATAGGTAAAAAAAACAAAAAAGTGGGTTTATCTTTCTCTTGGAAACCTGCATTATATGTCCTTTACGACAATTGAACCCAATGATATGGATTACAGTTGCGGATAAAATATTTTTAGTGCTGGTCGTAAAGGACGAAGAACAAAAAACTTGTCCTTTACGCCCAACTTTACCACACTACTATAGAAAGTGATCCTTAAAAAGTAAGGGCTTAAAGGGCAACAATATATATCAAGGTGACTTACGACTATATTTTTATTTGTAGATTTCCTTTACGACTCAAATAATAATTTATAATTAATGACTTGATATTTACGCCCCTTCAGAAAAGCTATTTATGCAAGTCCATAGTAGAAAATCTTGGTCGTAAAGGCAACTTTTTAAGAGATATCGAAATTTTAACTACACAGATCGATAGCGCTTGAAATTCTGAACAAAACTGTATATATAACTCATTTTCGCCAAAATGTCCTTTACGCCAATTGAACCCAGAGGTATCGATATGGCATTAGTTTTGGCCAGTGATACGGTCAATCATCAAATCGAGAAAAGCGTACAATGTGAGGTTACCAGAGAGTAGTTTACATTAGTAACACACTTACCTGAGCGTTAGCCAAGTTATCGACAGCGATGGCAAGAAACACGTTGAGCAGTGTATAGTTCCCGAAAAGCACCAATATAACGAAATACAAAGAGTAGATCATGCCCTTCTGAATGCCACCCTGTGATTCGATGCCGTGATACATCACTTCGTTCCAATCTTCACCTGTTAAAATCTGAAAGGATGGAGAGTACAAATTACTTTTTTTTTAAAGAATGTTTGCGTTGTTGTTTGTTTTGTGAATGTTTGACGACCGGTCTGGCTCAGTCGGTAGTGACCCTGCCTGCTGAGCCGCGGTCCCAGGTTCGAATCCCGGTAAGGGCATTTGGATGGTGATAAGCAATAATGTGTCAACCCACAAAAACTAAAAAAATGAGATTTTAATGCCATGTTATAGCTGGATTTTTAAACTTCTATTTGCAAAAATGACCTTTTCATTTTGAAAATTTTTACTATCCCAAAAGTAAAAAAATAGGTTAACACAAATCCTATATCGTGTGTTGCCTGTTTTGCATTAATGTGTCAAGAACCTTAACTTATTATAGTAATTGGCAGAAGACATATTTAAATTACAATAATGTGTTATGAGGGTTGACTCAACGATTTTTTTACACTTGACTCATTCTTGCAAAATGCAAAAAATGACATAGTTACCCACTATGAGACTTGAATGATTATTGCAAAATGATATTTTATTCGTTGTTTTATGCTACGACCCGTGTTATAAAACATAAGTCATTATTGTTAAATTATATTCGGGTCATAAATTGTTCGTTTTTGGTGTAAGTACCATGACACTATATTGTAAAATATAACTGTTCATATTAATTTATGTTTGAATAAGTTATGACTTAGTCCATTAGTATATTTTTGCACATGAATGGTAAATTCAGTACGAAATTGAACATTTTAAGTCATGAATATACATATTCGTTATTACAATTTGCAAACATTTTTTACAAGTACGTGTTTATATAAAAATCTAATATAAGCTACTATATTTTTATAATTACTAATTACATTAAGACGTGTTAATGTATGCATAAAAATATTGTTTGATTTTTGAATACTTACTGAATGGTAGTTTATTATTTTGTTAAAGATATTTTATGTTTTGTTCTTGTACAAGTCATGAGTTATTCATAATTTAAATGACTTAGTCTATTTCTTAGCGTAAAAAAATATTTTGTTGTATATTTTAGATAAGTAGTTTGTTTTTTTAAAGATGATTATTTGGTTTTTGTAACGATTTTTTGTTGAAAAAGCACAGATAATTTAAATATGTGTCTAGAAATGATCATTACTCTAATAGTTAATTTATAGTATTTTATTCAACAGGCGTTTAAAGGAGGTCAAGAAATATGAGTGGCGTACTTTCCACGAGTATTTTGGAGTCAGTTAAACACCATTGCATACAAATACTTTTACAACGACCATGCACTTAGTTTTTAATAGTTTTTTTAAATAATTCTCGCGAAATTCACACTGTTTCCTGTATTGCAAAGGTTTGCACTGTCAGCTCAGCTGCCCAAAGCCTTCCCGCGCACGCACGCAGTATCGTTAATGCAATGCGTTGCCATGATTACAGAACCAAACAATGCGTTTTCAGTTTTTTCGATACGCACAATCCTGTAAATGACGAATAACAGTTCGGGAGTAGAAAAATCATTAAAAGGTTTGATTAATAAATAATGTATTGATTCCTACATGACGACCGGTCTGGCGCAGTCGGTAGTGACCCTGCCTGCTACGCCGCGGTCCCGGGTTCGAATCCCGGTAAGGGCATTTATTTGTGTGATGAGCACAGATATTTGTTCCTAAGTCATGGATGTTTTCTATGTATATAAGTATTTATATATTATATATATCGTTGCCTAAGTACCCACAACACAAGCCTTCTTGAGCTTACCGTGGGTCTCAGTCAATCTGTGTAAGAATGTCCTTTAATATTTATTATTATTTTATTATTTATACCTAATAACATAAGTGACCATGACTGATATGTTACTTAACACTTATAAAGTTAAAAATATGAATAGGTAGAGTATTTTACAATAACAATTTATGTGCTTTAACATGTTTATTTAAGACTCATAGATATTTTTAAACAATTAGCAAAAGTGGGTTAAGTATCATAACACAGTCTTGAAAAAGTTTGACGTCGTCGAACAATTCGCAATAAAAGAAAAGGGCATTATTTCGTCAAATTGAAGTTTGTTTTGAAATTAAGCTACAATAATCACTACTACTGAACGTATTATAGCTGAAAAACACAACAATCTATATAAAAAACAATTTTTTTTAAGAGAAACACAAAAAAATGAGAAAAAATATTTAGACGCCATTTTCTCAAAATGGTTGGCGTGTGGGTTGACACATTATTGCTTATCACCATCCATTTATTTGTGTGATGAGCACAGATATTTGTTCCTGAGTCATGGATGTTTTCTATGTATATAAGTATGTATTTATCTATTTAAGTATGTATGTCGTCGCTTAGCACCCATAGTACAAGCTTTGCTTAGTTTGGGGCTAAGTTGATCTGTGTAAGGTGTCCCCCAATATTTATTTATTTAAGAAATAATATTGCCCTTTACTATCAACATTTACATGATAAGTTGCAAATAGGTACTCATGTTTGGGGTTGTAATTTGTCACATCTACAGCCCTTTCACACTTGAACTACAGAGCTTTCAGATTTCGGATGAAATTTGACGTAATCGTGAAATGGAAAATGGCCGGTCTTATTTCCATATTATCGCCCTAAAATCCGAAGGCCCCTTTGAACTCTCACGTACTGTAAGTCAGGAAGATTTACAGAAAATTTCAAGAACTTTTGTTATTAGATATATCGGAGTTGTCAAAGCTTTCGTAATTATCGCAACTCGCAATCTGGTAACGTCTCGACAATAGACGCGAGTTTCGATATTTGTGAGAGCTTTGACAGCTCCCGATAGATTTGATGGCGACTGTACCCAGGAACTGCCTGTGTGGTGACGGGTAAAGAATTTCACCACCCCCTTTCTTCCCGTGGGTGTCGTAGAAGGCGACTATGGGATATGGGTTAAATTGTGGCGTAAGCGAGAGGCTGGTAACTTGTCACTGCAATGTCACAGTTTCGTTTTCTTTCAACCCCTTATTTGCCAAGAGTAGCACTGAAGCTTTAGTAGTTTCATGTGTTCTGCCTACCCCTTTATGGGCTACAGGCGTGATTGTATGTATTGTATGTATGTATGTACCTAGGAATTATTTCTGTGTATATGATGTCTGTCAGAATAAGAACAGAACAACCTTTAAAGGTTCCAATACATACCTGGAAGACAGTAAGCAGCGCTATAGGGAAGGTATTGAAGTTAGTCGGCGGCGTTCCCTCCTCGAAGTTGAACTGGCCGCCGAACAACTGCATGCCGAGCAAAGCGAAGATGAGGATAAACAAGAACAGGAGGAACAGCAGTGAGATGATGGATCTCATGGAGTTCAGCAGTGATATCACTAGGTTCCTGAGGGATGACCAGTATTTGGTGACCTGGAATTGAAGAAACGTTGAGGTTAACATCATATGGTTTATTATTGACAGCTTATTTATATTGCTCCGTACAGTCAACCAATTCCCTACCCTAAACCCTAGGCCACTGTAGAACTATGTCATAGTGACGTTATAAATCATATTCTAAAAAAAATCTTTTACTTCTTGTCATTTTGACATGGTTGTAGTGGCTAGGGTTCCAATTGAAAAAAAAAAAGAAAATGAAAATGAAATATTTATTTTTCAAGTAGGCATATTACAATGTGCATATGAACGTCAAATAAAGCTACGCCGGCTCTAACCCTACGCCTCAGCCTCGAGAAGATTTCAGTCCCCCCTCAGTTGGTTGAACGTACCTATAGGAAGCTGTATGTTTATGTTGCCTACATGTCATTAATGTACCTTTGGTTTTAGAATGCTTAATTGATATTTTTTTGAATACTGCTTATACTTAGAGCTCAAGTTACCTAGCATGAAATCAAACTTTCAATATAAATGAGCAAAAAAAAATAACAAGCTACAGTTAACGCTTTGACTACCACCGTTTTCGTGCCGCTAAAATCCGCCGTGTTCCCAGCACCATAGTGCTAATATTAGTGGATATGTATTATCATGTTAAACCACCCTAGACTTCCCAAATTTCTATAGCAGTACCATTTATTATGAAACTACACTACTCCAATAAAATGTAAAGGAAAACTTAGTTACCTTGAATATCCTCAGCAGTCTTAACGCTCTCAACACAGACAGGCCAAACGAGCCTCCCTTCACCTCGGACCACACCACTTCGAATATGGATCCCGATATGACCACGCAGTCAAACCGGTTGAAAGAAGATTCGAAGTATATTCGCGGTCCCAAAGCATACATCTTCACCCACATCTCCATCATAAAAAGACCCAAGAACACAAATTCGGCATAATCTGAAACAAAGATGGCGATTTGTTTATTTTGTGCAAGTGGTACTCTGCAGAGTTCCGAGTCATATTTCATATTCAAATTGATAAACATTGGTTTCCACATCAGGGTACGTAGCCGAATGGCACAAACGCTCACGAAACGAAACGCTCATACATATCTATCTCTATCGCTCGTGCGTATTGGCGCGACAAAGCCAGACTACCTTTCGCGGCGTTTCGTTTTCGTTTCGCATCGCAGAAATGCCATTCGGCTACGGCACCAGGCGCCTGTATCGAGGGACCAATATTATCATAACATATAATAATATATCAAATCAATTTGTATGGTAAAGTTGGTTGAATAATTAAAACCTTACCATGTCGTCAAGTTGTCTATTATCTTGGTCCGTCGAAGCGTTGTCCGAATTAGGCCAGCAATATTCGTTGTATAACTATCTGTACATGCGCGGATCCAGCTTCGTGCCCAGGGACGTGTCATGACCCCCATGACCCCCCCCCCTGCAGCGGGGTGGGACGTGCAGCGTGCATGTCAAACAATTGAAGCTCATACAAGTGTCCTGAGTAGACACTGCATAGGGTGGACGCACGCTCGCCCGACCCGCTGCAAGCCCCGCCGAATGCTCCGCTCCGAGCGTGCACTCAACAATTAGTCATTAAACTTTAAATACTTACATAAAAATGAGGTTAGCCATTTAGGTTGTTTATAATGCTCTACGGCGACACATATCGTGTTGAACAACACCAGCACAATGACGAACCAGTAGAACCATTGCGTCTTCACCGTGTGCCGGATCCAAAAACGAAATCTCTTTTCCGCCCGCCAGAAGTCTGCACACTTGCCCACCGAACGCGTCTTGCTCTTCAAAAAACCTAAAAGCACGAATAAAACATTAACAAAATATATTACGTCCTCACGCGAGCCTAATGTATAAGCTTACAATTCCGAACGACCAATTTGGCTAGCATCAACATTAGCTATAGGAAGAACTGGGATTTTAGCGTCATTCAGCTAAATGTCGTTGATGTTTCTAGCGTCGGCGATGTTCTCAACGTGCCAGAATCAGGCTCTGTAGTAATTGGCACCGCCAGTGTCGAAATTCGATAACATCTCGAATTCGACTCCGCGCTCGTAAATCTTTGACCCTCTGGGAATTTTTATCATGTTATTTCTAGCCTCGTTCAAGTCACGCTGTAAGGTAACCTTTTTGCTGTAAGGATCTAAAGCCCAAGTCTATCAAGCTTTAGTTAACATGGACAGTGGGACATTTAACAACAGATGAAAGAATAGCAAGGACGTCATAGAAGGTACTCAAACGACTTTACGCCACATTACTATAGTCTTTGTTCACGTAAAGGCGCTTTAACGGGATCTGAAGGGTCACTATTCTACGACTATTACCTACTATACTATTTTGACTACATAGTTGTAAAGGAATATTCTACCAGCATCACGCTTGATCCCATACCTTGCTTTTTCTTTGGAACTGTAAACAACCAACACAGAAATAGAGTACGAATACTTAAAGGTAGGGTGGCAATGAGTGTAAAACAAAACACAGTCATGCAACATTCGTATAAAATTATGTAAGAAAACTAAAACGATTAAAATATTGCTATTGTAAATAAAAATATTACACATCAAATTTACTGTAACAATAAGGTACAAAACCTTCTATTATTCACAAGAAAGAAATAATTGAAATTATTGTGAAAAGGTTATTAAATAATATACTGTTGCCATCGACACGTACGTGTTTCTAATGAACAAAAGTAATAACATTCATTTTGTACAACTAGATGAAGTCAGATAATTATGTACTCGTACCTACTGGAAGTAAGAAATAAAGAAATGAAGGATGAAAAACAGCAGAAAGAACCGATTCTACATATTGTCTATTTGTCTGCACGTAGTAATTAACTAAAAGAAAGAAAACTGCGAACGACATCTGCAACTGACCCATTTACTTGGTGTGTCACACCGCATGTGAATTTCATTAGGTACATTGCTGTATTTGATTGGTGTGCTGAATTGTAACCTCAACAGTCCGCAATGTAAAAAAAATCCGCCTGGTAAGTTTGTATGAATGTTAAATTGAGATCGACCAATTTAGCGTCATTTGTTTCACGTTTTCGGGTTTTTCAAGTGAAGTTTCAAGTTTCATAGGCCCGAGGAAGATTACGCTGATTAGGTAATGTTGACCAGTTCTTTGCTGCTGTCAGTCGGTAATGGTATACGTGTGAGCGAGACGGGTATACTGACCGTCGTCACCGCACTCCTCGTCCTGCTCCTCCTCTTCAGTGTCGGTGCTTTTACTTTTTCCGAGGTTTTTTAACTTCTTTTTGGCCGCTGCTTTTCTCCTCGCTGTAAAATGAGTTGTTATTATGGTCAATACGGGTCACATTTTACATTTTTTTTTTACTTATTGTCACAGGTGTTTTTGCGAGTTCATACTTTTGCTACTTGCTACTAGGAGTACTCACGAGGAGTAGTAAACGTATGACCTCTCAATAAACACTGATCATTGGTTTAAACAGGTCAAATGTCAAGGTCAGTCACCGTTCTTATCTTATCTAATGACCATGTTAAATTTTATTCACATACTTAATATCCATACTAATATTATAAATGGGAAAGTGTAATATTTGTCTGTTTGTTTGTCCATCTTTCGCGGCAAAACCAAATACATATAATTCCATCCATCTAGACAGATAAAGTCTAAGAAAAAAACGTACCTCAGTGCCATACAGAAAAAGGTACGGTGACCTAGATGGCGTTACACCTTTGGGGTACGCTCGGCTTGGTGGCGCTAATATTAATATTTGACATTTTAACACATATCAAGCTAAGAATATGGGCCAAATTGTCAAAACTGAGCTTAAAAAAGTTTTAAGCCTGTGTAAAGAGATGGCAGTCTATGCACTGTGATTACTGATTACACATTTCACTTCGACAGTAACTCTCTACAATAGGCTAGTTTCCTATACTTAAAATAAAATATTTTATCCAGTGCACGAAATAAAGCACCACATAATTAGAAGAAAAATATGGACAGTAGTTATGTTTAAACATAATTTCTATTTAATAAGTCAAAGAGAAAGATATAAAGTAAATGAATTGACCGTGACGTCACTCCTCAGTATTTCATAGTAATTCCATATTAGCAAATCGTTTTGACAGCTCTTAAAAAGAAGCTGATTTGACTAGTAGGAAACTAGCCTATACTCGATCCTCTTACGCGAAACGGAGCGATGAATTGACGTGATTTTTAAGTGGAGATAGTTGAAGGGATGGAGAGTGACATAGGCTACTTTTTGTCTCTTTCTAACGCGTGCGAAGCCGCGGGCAAAAGCTAGTACCAAATAATTTTAAAGAAATCGAATGTCAAAAACACACCTTCTATTATGTGCATTTTCTCCTCCTCGGTGGTTCTTTCTTCAGCTAAAATTACTTCCTCTGAAAACATATGCATGTTAATACGGGGTATGTAATGTTAATACGGGGGCTTTATGTAATAAGAGTACATGAATGTAATCTATATTAGCTATAGAATACTATCTATATACTTATCTATTTGCCCTTTGAACGCCGAGAAACCTCAAAGGGCCATTTTTTCAAAGTTGTCCACCCCACTTTTTTTGTAACATGAGTATTTTTACGCGATTTATACTCAGAATCGCGAGCTCTTTCGATCCTGATAGGAGAAAATAAATGTCCCAAGATTTCCATACATGTTTTCAAACCTTCCATTCCGTTACCGTCATACAAAATGTATGAAAAAACGGTAACGGAATGGGAAAAAACCTTGGGACACTTTTTTTCTCCTTTTAGAATTGAAAGAGCTCGCGATTACGAGTGGAAACCACATAAAAATTTCCAAATCAAAAAAAAAGTGGGGTGGACAACTGAAAAAAATTGCCCAAAGACGTCATTAGAGCAGTGCAATCGCGGCGCCAAGAACGCTTATAAATACTAAGACTCTCTCTCTGGCTTATATTTGCTAGCTTTCGTGTACGATGTTAGCGTTTTTACATGACGTTCTTGGGTTTGACATATGGCGTTAAAAAAATGCAAGTAGGTACATTAATGGCTGATTTACACGGTACGAGATCTCGCATGCGACTTTTATTACAAGGCGATATTAGATCGACCGGCTGAATTGAAAGTATAGTCAACCAAAGAATCCTAGGCCACTGTAGAACATTTCACAGTAGACGGCATAGTGACTGCTAGAAACTTATAAATATAAATAAAATAAAACTTTATTGTCAAATAAAGCAAGGTGTCAATAAGACAGGGTTCTAGCGCCTAGGATTTAAATTGATTGACCATCAGTCCGCAAAGTATTCTGCGCAAGCGAGTTCGCGCGTCTTACAAATGAGCCCCAAGTGCGTTTTCACATTATCCGATCCGATATCGGATGTCGGAAGGATTTCAAAAGCAAAAATCAAAGATGGCGGCCTAAATATATGGGATATCGGTCCTACATCTGATATCGGATCGGATAATGTGAAAACGCACTAAGGCAAATGACTTACCGGCTTTACATATCCACTCAACATAACCATTGAGTTCTTTTTCTAGTTGCTGTTGTCTTCTTAATTTAAGAAATTCTTGCCTATTTTCTACTTTCTCTCTTTCTTTAGCGAACTCTCTGTAAAGATAGCGATACTTGACTACTAGCAGAACTAGCGGTAGACTAGAACTATAACATGTTTGAATGAACATAACAACAATGACTGGATGAAATGAAATAATGGTAGCAAACAGGGTGTTAGTTTTTCGGGTAGTAATACCTATATCCAAGGTCCTTACAAATATAGGTCCTTTATAATTTATTTTGTGCATTTATACGGTATCTACCGACTAGCATTATACGTAGAGTATACTTTTAAGTGATAACATTTTAGCAATATCTACACTTTACAATGTTTTAACAATAAAAATAATACAGAAAAGTGAAGAGCTCAAGATTTGTGATTTTAGCATACAAACTGAAGCACAATAATCAGGAGACGTAATTAGATTTAAACAAATCACTCCACCAGGCTCCTATATTACCAGCTCGACAATAGGCGAGACGACTAAAAAAACTAATAATTAGTCCATCAGGTAGATTATCAAAGAATTTTAGACACGTATTTTTTATTTTTTCTCGTAAACGAAAAATGACGACGGTACAGTGCGTTGAAGTTTCGCTTGACGTCACGCCTAGGTCCAATTTTTACTTATAAGTGACGTCACAAGCCTCCACTCCGGAACTTTGGTGCTCTATATCTTTGTATTTTTTCATTAATTAGAAAAAGCGAAAAATATGTGTTCAGTATTTTTGGACGATCTAACTGACGGACTAAACATAATGCCATTTTTTATGTAGTCGTCATCCCTATTACTTATTGTATTAAGAATAAGCAGGTATTAAGAGTTCCGTCAAAGTTTGCTGGCCCAACACAACAATGCACGGAAAACTTTCAGTATCGGGGTACGTACGTAGCCGAATGGCACAAACGCTCACGAAACGAAACGCTCGTAGATATGTAACTCTATCGCTCTTGCGTATTGGCGCGACAGAGAAAGATATCTACGAGCGCAGGAGTCAACTGGCCACGTGGTAATTAAGGAGTCCGTGGACCTACCGCGGTAAAAATTTAAGTGACTTATTTTTTAGAATAACTGCCTTTTTATCACTCTTTGATACACGAGCGATAAAGAGGGATTAATAATAACGAAATTAATGTGTTTTTTTTTATATTCGCGGAGAAAACATTTTGTATACGTCTCCAGGATTCTTACTCCTAGCCACTCTTCACACATCGGACCTGCTTCCGTGATCCAGTTTAAATATGCAGTAAAATCCGTATTGAACATCTGTCTCGCTCTCTCCTTCTGGAACTGAGCTCGTCTCTCCACGCGTCCTCTCTCGTTAGAGAACTCTCTAGATTGACGAATTTATGATATAGTTTGGCGAAGATTAGTTTATGATAAGAATACGGATAGGAGAAACAGTATTTCCTTTTTTTTTAAGCTAGAATTATGATCCCATAAGTTATCCTTAGTCTTATGTAGTCTAATAAGTTCTAATATCACGTATTAGCAATAATATCACGATTTTCTAATAGGAAATAATAAAGGTATTTTAAACCAATACCCACTTTAGAATCTAATAAGGTGTTACTTGATGGCTTCTCGAGTATTTATTTACGTATTATCCCGGTAAGGGCATTTATTTGTGTGATGAGCCATGGATGTTTTCTATGTATACAAGTATGTATTTATCTATTTAAGTATGTATATCGTCGCTTAGCACCCATAGTACAAGCTTTGCTTAGTTTGGGGCTAAGTTGATCTGTGTAAGGTGTCCCCCAATATTTATTTATTTTATTTTTATTTATTAATCTGAATTAGCTTTGCTAGTAACTGCGGATGGTCTTATTGATCTTTACTTCATAATTATGCATGCTTTCTTTCATGGATGCTCACAATAAAGGAAAGAAACATAGGGTCATTGTACTTATTTCTTCTATGCCTTAGTTTTCGTCCACTTGACGGAGCATCACATAATATCTTCAGTGTTGAATTGGCTAATAGAGAAACATCATTATGTTATGTTGATAGGCATATTGTTTAGACAACAAAGATTGCAATGGCTATGAACATATGTGTACCAAGGAAGGTTTATATAAATTTTTCGTCATGTAGACGAAAACTAGCACAATGACCCTACGTCTATGTGTCAAAACTTACCCGCTAAGAACACCGAGAACTAAGTTGAGCATAAAGAATGAACCCAATACTATTAGAGGCACAAAATAAATCCAATTGAATGCACTGCCTAAAGCGTCGTTCGTCTGAAACAATAAAGGTTGTTAGAAGGTACAGTTTAGCAAAAAATAAAAAGTGGCAACATTGTCTAGTCATCCCTTGCTTACCCGTATGTGTGAGAAAACGAGACGACACGACAATGTTGCCTCTTTTTATTTAATTTCTATACTTTTGCCAGACTAGTCGTACCATGAGCTGATACTTGACGTACGCCGACTGTGCAGTTCATCTCAGCCACAGTGGATGAGTTGTCGAGAGGGTATGCTAGTGAATGTCAAATGCCAACCCATGGTATCCGTACAGGGAGCTGATTTTTGAATGTCGACCATTCGTATTCGTGAATATCGTTCATTAATATCTCCGCTACTAACGATTTAAATTCTACTAACAGAATCGAAAACAAGTGGTCATTACCACTAGATTTAAAATTATTAGCCGTCCTTTATCGAAAATAGCATTTCGTCGTTTTAAAAAGACTTTCGGATGGCGAATTCGTGCGTTCGAAATTCAAAAATCGGTCCCCTGGTGTCATTTATTTTATGTTTCTTTTTATGATTCCCTTATCTTATTGGCCTTATCGGTGATAACGTAAGCCATATACATAATATACCTACTAACTAGGTACTGTTATTTAATTCACGATCTTTTGGTATTAAGTATGTGTATCTACTTTTATTACGAAGGTGCTACTGGCATTACGACTGCGTGGTATGTAGTTTAAAATTTGCGACTAATTATTAAAAATTGTTGCCTATTTTCATGGATATCAAATAAAACAAAGGGTAATATTTATCATATTGATATTTCATTAGTTTTATTAACTCCTGTAGAAGGATCAATGCTGGAAGAACCTAAAATTTGGTCAACCAACCAACCTTGGCCTCAACTATTGTATTGGCCGTGCGAAATGGTAGCCGGACGACCTTTAATAGCGCCTAATAATATTAAGAATAAATAATAATATTAAGAAAAGGTATCTCCCAACGCGCTGGGTGGATATTATAAAGATCTTCTAGTAAGCCATAGGTACCTGTTATTAGGAACGGAAAAATCGTGCAAAAAGGTAGCCAAAAGTGTGGTCGCCCCAGTCATGAGCAAACGAGGAAGAAGAAATGTTAGACATCCGTCAACGATACCCGTTACGGATCATATCAAACTCCAGGGTTTTATAAGAAAGGCTTTTGGCTCAGATTTCCATGAGGGGTACCTACATTATACTTACTTTAAACAGATACAGCAAGATTATAGTACTTAGGTAGGTATAGTCATAATACAATAAAGAGTACTATCGTACAATATGGCCACTCCCGCTCCCCGCTGAAAGCGCCGCCCACCCCCTTTCGGTTACCTCACAGTTACCGCCTGTCAAAAACGCGAACAGTCGACATGTCATATCTCACTCATACAAGCATAGTTCGCATTCACCTACACGAGCTTAGAATGTGTGCTAGGAATGCGCCTCTTTCATATATTTTATCGCCAGTAATGATGTGCAAGTTGCGGAAACTTTCCAAAAAAATCTTAAATTTCTTGAAAAATTCACGAAATTTTCACGAAAAATAAAGGGAATTTAAATTTATGAAATGGAAAGTTTCCATCCATTCAATTGTTCATACAAAGTGTGGAAAGTTTCCGAAGTTTTCCTATGTGAAAATTTCAGAATTTTGGAAAGTTTCCGTCGGCACATCAGTAATCGCCAGTGTCCGAGATGTGGTATAGTGTAGGACTAGAGACTGGATAATCTGTAGTTGTATCTAGTGGTATAATGTCGTTTTTCAAGACTTTATTAATGTACTAATATAGGTTTTCATGGGTCAACAAAGTATCCTTGTAGGGTCAAAATATCCCAATGTTATGGTGCAGGCTGGACTGAATATGTAGTTTAAAAAAACGTTTTACTACAATCATTTATTTCTTCCCAACATATGTATTCACTACATCACGTGATTAATTAAAAAACAGATGGTATTTATTCTAAGTTGCTATTTATTCACACGTGGGATAAATTCATGTGTTTTATTGGTATCTAAATTAAATGATTATTTTTTCTAGTAATAAATACATAATACGAGTATAACGTTAATTTTGATTTCATATCTTACTTTTAATATTATGTTGAAAAATTATCATTTACGACTCGGAGGCAATATTTTTCAACTCCCAATCGGTCAAGAGCCCTCTATTCGAACCACTAAATAGGCTTGTGTTTAATCCATACTAATATTAAAAATGGGAAATGTGTGTGTCTGTTTGTTTGTCCGTCTTTCATGGCAAAACGGAGCGACAAATTGACGTGATTTTTTAAGTGGAGATAGTTGAAGGGATGGAGAGTGACATAGGCTTCATTTTGTCTCTTTCTAACCCCCCACTTCCCTAAAATAAAGATTAGAAATTTGTATGGAGCATACCACAATTTTCTAATTTAACGCGAGTGAAGCCGCGGGTAAAAGCTAGTTTTGAATAATTAGAATAAACGGCTTGGTCTCTGGTATGTTAGCGGGAGCGGTTATACAATTTTGTCCCTCGTAAATGAAATGACTATTGTCAACGTATTTTTGGGCCACCCCTTGTCAAATTATTCCGGTAATAGCGGGGCTCGACGATTTTTTATTATAGTTTTATTGTGATTGTTACTTCTAATCTAACGTAAAGGAGATGAAAGACAGGTGATAAGAGGGTAAATCTATACCGTGCCAATTTCTTGAGCCGTCTGCGTCTGTTTTTAATAAGCATTAAACGTAAAACTGTTTGAAGGAAATGTTCACGTTCTCCAAACAATGAATATAATTTTTCGTGACGTCTACACTAGAGTCTGTTTGTAAAAGAGCCGTTAAAGGTATACCTATGGAGTCCTTACATTCGTATGATTCTTCTCTTTCAAGTAACGTATCAAATATCCATAGTAGCCATACAGAATCCCATTTCATAAATATTCTATGGAATCGGAACCTTATTCGCGAAGGTATAACATTAGTGTTATACTTACCATAGTTATTTCTACTTTGACAGCCAGATCACATCTTACCGAATTAAATAATAACGCTCCTCATCATAAAATTTAAGAAATTAAATGGTAGTGGTGGTTAATCTCCCGTGTCTAATTGGGCCATTGGATGGGTATTATTGCTTAAAAATTGAAGCTCATACCCGCCACTTCGTTTATTAAGACACATAGGGAGGGTAATTTGACTGCGCGGTCTTCCCCTGCGGGTCTGCAGCCCTAGGGCTCGCGTAAAACCCCTTCTCAGGGACGCTTCGAGCCTTGCGCCCTACGCGAAGGTCGACCTTCGGCATTCGCTGAGTTTAAATTAAGTACCTATTCTCTCTGGAATCTACTAAAGAAAGGCCAGAACTTGGTACTAATAGTTAGTAATTTTTGCAGAATCTCTCTCTCCGATATATTATAAACAACGTACAGAGCCAAATGCAGAAACGTTTACGATGATATATTATCATTATCCTAGCTAGACATCTGTATCGCTCTGCCGTATTGTCGTGACGGAGCCAGACTTCATTTCGATCGGCGTCTACGGTTATCATTTCGAGTAGGTCGGCAGGCCCAGTGTGCGTAGCCGAATGCATAATATCTCTTTCGTAGATATCTATCTCTATCGCTCTTGCGTATTGGCGCGACAAAGCCAGACTGCCTTTCTGCGGCGTTTTATTTTGTTTCGCGTCGCAGAAATGCCATTCGGCAACGAGACCTGGTGCGCAGCCAAGTTGTCAATTGTTTGCTTCGTGGTGAACAATACGGTAGTCTTTCTCTATCACTTCCATATTTCGTTTCGTTTGCTACGGAGCGTAAATGATAGGTATTTCGGGTAAACACCCTGCCTCATTTACATTCAGCCCCTGGCGCTGCCCCTCGCGCTGCCGGCAATAATTTCCTAAATACTGCTGCAGCAGGTTCAGGAGCAGCGTGTGTTTACATACTGCCCTGCCGCTCACTTCGCTTCAAAGTTTCAGCAATGAATTACAGCGGCCGCACTGTGTTTATTTGCAATTCGAAATTATGTTAGATATTTAAAATTATATCGAGTAGGTACAAAAAAAGATAGTTCTCCTTAGATGTTGGCGGTGGATGATATCTATCCATCGCAATAGAACTCTAGCAAAATAACCCTTAGATATCTAGCGACTGCTAATACTTAGTTACCTAGACTTCGGTAACTTGCTTGCCTACCTCGCATCTCATCCCATTAACTTCTGTCTGTAAGTGAACATATTGCACTTTTATGCTATTACTTATTCTAGTCTCAACCTTTTTAGATTTCCGTTTCGTACGAAAATGGACATTTATTACATAATATAATTATGTAATGCTTTTAGTAAAAATAAAGCTTACCTTTAAATAGATGTTAGAAAGATAGTCATTTGTAAGTAAGACTGAATTATAATTGCAGTTTTAAGCCAGTAGCACCTTATGTAAAGCCAAGAGATACCAATAAGCTTTTTTTGGGGACATTTGTTTTTAGTTCGCATGGGTACGCATTCGTTATAACTACCCAATAGAGGATGGCAGTCCAGCCCTCCATCGTGATACACTGGAAGACGGTGAGCATAGCGAAGCCGATGTTATCAAACGACGTGATGCCCTTGTTGGGTCCCTCCCACTTCTCTAAGCACGTGCTCTTATCGTATTCGCAAACGTTGGCCCCCAACGGCGCCAAGCTCTTGTTGTCTGCGTTGCACGGCGTGGCACTGTCGCCCTCATTCATTATTTCATCTGCGAAAATAGAAACGTCGTTATAGCTCGAGCCGTTTGGACATTCGCCTTTTAGCAAGCTAACCCTGGTTGACAGGTGCCATCGCGTTTGTCGACGCCGAATAGGAAAGGGCTTTAAGGGCGGAAACGCGTGCGTACGCAGGATCATACTAACGAGTGATTTCTCATACATAACGTGCGGGCTCGATGCTGATAGATGAGTTTCCACCCTAAAGCTCTGTCTTCATTGATTCTCTTTGACACGGACATGGAAATCGGCCGTTAGTGTATTAAGTTCAAGGCAAAGTTCAAACTAAGTACAAGGTGAATCTTTAACGTCAATTGCAAACCGATTCGGTGACGATAAATGCGTTGATACCCATAACGTATCTAACTGCATTCTAATTAGGAAAGGAAAAAAAAAAATAACAAACTCCTTTTAAGAAAATTCGTGACAAAAATTGGCACTATAAAAAACTTTATTAAGTGGTCATTCATTTTAAAAGTCGCAACGCAGCTTTGCCTGCGCTAGTTGTTGATTATTCTACTAAGTTCGTTTTTAAATTGCAGTTTCAGTAATCCAATTAAATCTCATTTACTTAAATTTGTTACATCGAACTAAATTCTATCCACAACGCAGACACAGCTGCGATGCAAATAAAGCAATACTTCCGTAGATCCTGCTAATTGGTTGTTACTTGAATTGAATCTAGCTTTGCACTAGAGAAGAGAGGACGAGTGACATTAAAATAGGATCAAATTGACATCAACAAGTTTAATATGGAGTGTATCAGGCAACGGAAGTCTTGCAATCTGTGCCAAAACAGCGAGACAACAATCATTATGCAATCGCTTATTACATTTCATAGATTAGAAAAATGCGATAACGCTTTGCGTATACAAAAAGTAAAGACATTTTCATATATGTAACATCGCACAGCACGTAACGCGTAATAATAAAATGTTTGCTAAATTATAGTTAGACAAAAATGTTCAACGACCGGTTTCGTAAAACATTTTTGGTTTCCTTTTCATTCAGAAGTTTCAGAAGGTATTAAGTTTTGTGGCAACTATCACGAATTTTGTTAGTCGTATCCGCTTTAAAAACTTGTTCAATGAATTATATAACAAAGAATGTAGAAAAAAATGAATTGAAATCAGTTTAACAATAACAAGACTAATAATTTCAACTTAACCATCAATAAATTTAAACTTGATATATAGGCACAGTTATAAACACGGAAAGTGATAAAATAAAGAGATATACAGTACAAGGGATATTGCTAAAAAGCGTATAAATACATAGTTTGCAAAACGCAAGGTATATATCGCACACCGCTCGTTTATATATTGTTCATTCGCATTGGTATTTCTATAAAACTCGCATTGCTGGCATTGCAAAAAGCATCTTAATTAATCTCAAAACTACTTGGAAAATAGATAATGAAACATAATAATAAAATAAAGAATTGTTAGACTGATCTTCCTCAAAATGATTTACTACTTTTTAATAGAGTAGAGTAGATAGACATCATTTGAGTACGATCAGTTAACAATTTGTAGGTTTAATGAAACGAGACAAGGCATTGTGAATATAATTGTTGGCTAAAAGAAATGGTCATACACACTCATCACTTTCTTTATAATGCTAGCGTAAGAAAGAAATGAATGGATCGGATACTCTTAGAGAATAGAATACCTAATTTTAACTTGAAAAAGATCAAACAAAATGAAATATACTTGTCACGTTTCAAGATAAGAATAGAGAAATTGTCCATGGCTACTTGGTTTGACATCTAGTGCGTGCATTATGTGACGGAATTTAGGCACTCATGCTACCTTTAAAGCTAAGATACTTACTAATATCTTCTAAATTATAACAAGTCTTATGAAGTGCCCCGGAATAGAACTCGAGGCCGATGATGGCGAATATAACGATCGCAAACAGCACCAGTAATCCGATCTGCAGCAGTGGCGCCATTGCCTTGATGATAGACTTCAACACCACTTGCAGACCTACATAGGGAAATAAGCATTAGAAAAGTAAACACTCGTTATATTAGATTAATTCAATAAAAAGCCGTGGGTCTTTTATTCGTTGCTCATTTAGAGCAACAAATTTTAGTCAAAAAGTAAGAGTGCGTATATAATAACGTTTTTACGTCGTGCAGCAGGGTTGGCACATGATTGACGTGACAGTATGTCGCCGAGACACAGGTCACACGTCATTTCTAAATTTATTATTGACATAAGGACGAATACTGTCGCGCCAACCATGCGCTAGCCCTGCTCACTTCGAGTTCATCATTTTAATCGCACTCTCAAACCTAGGAGGGTAAAAATAAAATGATCACAAAATTAATTGGAACATAATGCCCACATTTTTATGGTTTCGCTCATAAGTCCATGTAAAATCTGTCCATTCATCACCTTAAACAAATGATAGGATGAAATAATTGGATGTGGGTAACACTAAAATTGTATGACAAATAATCAGGTAAGAACAAAAATAAAACGTGCACAAGAACAATGGATATTTGCTGTTGCATAATTTAAATGATAACAAAAAAAGCGCGTTACTCATTCGAAGAGATTTAACATGTTTCTCCATTTATTATGCATGCTTAAAGTACATGCCAGTGTCATTTGTTTCAAGAAATGTTAGGTTTTAGTAAAAAATGACTGACATTACAATACTTTTAATTATCGCATACCATCTCCGCTGTGTTTAAAAGGTTAGTATACATTTATAGGCTTTACACATGAGTCAAAATAATTAGTTGACTTTTAGTACTTTGTTGAATTACTTTTAATATTAAACTAACCACTATGTAAAATTAAAAGAAGAGTTATCTATTAATTGTTAGTTGCCATGTAAAGTATAGGTACATTATAATTTGGTAAGGAGTCACCTTTAAAACACAGCGACCAAACAGACAATTCAATGAACAGTTAAACATAATACAATATTATGCAACAGCCAGTGCATGTAACAACGTAAACTATGCTAAGAATGTGCTAAAACTCACTAGGGACGCCCGATACTAATTTAAGGGGCCTCAGCACCCTAATGGCACGCAAGGTTCTGAAGTCGACATCCGGCGCGATGTTCGGCTGCAGCGTGACGATACTGCCAAACACACACTTGATACTATAGCATGAACTAGCAACTAAATTAAGAACAAAATTACTACAGGGACCTCGCTCCACTGGCTCGTTTGCAATGACCAAATTGAAAAAATAAAACTAAGGTCAATACGGGCAAGGGAAATTGTGACTGACCTTCACATTTGGCCTTTTCAAACCAATGACCAGTGTTTCTTGAGAGTTCATACGTTTACCGCTAATCGTGAGTAGCTAGTAGCAAAAGTATGAACTCCCAAAAACACCTGTGACAATGAGTAAGACGGTCAAACGTGGAGGCTTGACACACTTTTCCTTATGACACACTTACCCGTATTGGCCTTACCCAAATCCCATAATTACATTTATAAAACGGGTAACTAATGTAGTGTTAAAATCACCATACCATACTAAAACAAATTGGTTTTCTAAAGTGCGACACTAAACTACAACACTACATGTTAAAGGCCGGTGGGGCGAAATTAGCACAAACTCTCTAAAGTTCATTCTCAACATGTCTGAGAGTTAGTTTTCATAATGCATTATTTTTACAAGATGTATTTATTAAACACTACTCTTTAGTTTCCAAATATTGCAAAAGAAAGGCTCTGGAACCAAGAATCTTAGTTACTTCGCAGAAAAGAATTATTATCCACTTGTCTATTTTCAAGCTGTATGTTTATAGAGAAATGTAAACATGATTTTAATTAGGTCAATGCATGTGGCAAGATGGTCATTAGGTTAGGTAATACAAGTAGTCATGTTAGGTTAGGGAGTGTAATGCCGGTGGAGAGAGGCCCGCAGGAATGTGCTTGTCGCATGTGAGTTTGTACAAGCCGCTGGCGCGGCCGCCAAGCACACTCCTTCTGTACCAAATCACGAGGACTAGCTTCGGTTACTACGAGACTAAAGTATTGTTACTAATTAGTCTTGATTATTGATGATCTAATCACATGTTATAATTCACGCATTTTAATCTAAATACGTCATATATTTCAATTAATAACTAAAATATATAGTCTTTTATCTAAGTTTAATAAGTTTTAGCCTTTTTATACACATACCAAAATCGTACTAAGTATTATATGCAACAGGTAGCCGAAATCCAAAGTATACATAAAACACTTTCTCATAATAATCAATAAATGACAAAAAAAATATCACACATCTTCTAAAACTGTTACAAAACTTCTGTATAATAAATGCCGAGAAATCGACACTACTTTTTTTACTAAAATGTTTGTAAAAAAGTTCTATTTTCAAAAACTAGCGATATATAAATTAGTTATCTACTGTTAAAAAAGTCGATAATCGAAAAGATCTAGCGAGAACGTTCTATACAATAATAAGTTAGGTATTTAGTGAACTTTTCGCCAATTACTGTGAATTACTTGGAATCCGCGAGACGAGCT